>NW_027202490.1:0-221722 GCF_024711535.1 Dipodomys merriami | reverse complement strand
TACAGTTTTGATCATAAAGGTCATTCGCTTATTTGGTTAAGTTAATTCCTAGGTATTTTATTTTTTGTGGGGCTATTACAAATGGAGTTGTTTTCCTAATTTCAGCCATACTTTTCTCATTGTTGGCATACAGAAAAGCCATTGATTTTGGGGGGGGTTAATTTTATATCCCGCTACTTTGCCAAAGTTTTGAATCAACTTGAGTATTTGGGAATGCCGTCTATGGGATTCTTTATATACAGGATCATGTCATCTGCAAAGAGGGGGAGTTTTATTTCTTTTTTCCCTATTTGTATCACCTTTATATTTGCATCTTGTCTTATTGCTGTTGATAGGAATTCTAATACTAGATTGAAGAGAAGTGATGATAGTAGACATCTTTGTCTTGTTCCTGTGTTAAGTGGAAATGGCTTTAGTTTTTCACCATTAAGTATAATGCTGGCTGTAGGTTTGTCATATATAGCCTTTATTCTATTGAGGAATGTTCCATAATTCCTAATTTTTCCAGAATCTTCAATATAAAAGGGTGTTGGATCTTGTCAAATGCTTTTTCTGCATATATTGAGATAACCATGTGGTTCTTATCCTTGCTCCTGTTGATGTGATGAATTATATTTTTTTGCGAATATTGACCCAGCTTTGCATCCCTGAAATGAATCCTGTTTTATTGTGGTGTATGATTTTCTGGATGCATTGTTGAAGACATTTGGCCAAAACTTTGTTGAGAAGTTTTGCATCAATGTTCCTCAAAGAAATGGGTCTATATTTCTCTTTCTTTGATTATTCCCTGCCTGATTTTGGGATGAGAGTTATGATGGCTTTATAGAATGTGTACGGTAGTGAACTTTCTCGTTTAATTTCATTGAAGGTTTGGAGTAGTATTGCTGTGATCTCTGCTTTTAATGGTCTTGTAGAATTCTGCTGTAAACCATCTGGACCTGGGCTTTTCTTATATGGGAGGTCTCTTATTGCTGTTTCTATTTCAGTGCTTGATATGAGCCTGTTAAGATGGTTTAACTCATCTTGCTTTAGTATTGGCATGTCAATATTTGCTAGGAAAAGGTCCATTTCTACCAAGTTCTCAAACTTATTAGCATAAAGTTTTGAGAAGTATTCCCTTATAATGTTCTGAATCTTGGTTGTTTCTGTGGTGACGTTTCCATTCTCATTTCTGAGTTTATTTATTTGGGTGTGTTCTCTTCTTTTTCTGATAAGATTTGTGAAGGGCCTGTCAATTTTGTTAATTTTTTCGAACAACGAACTCTTTGTTTTTTTATTTTTTCCAATGGTTTTTTTGGATTATAATTCATTTAATATTGATTTAATTTTAATTAAAATTAATTAATTAATTAAAATAATTATTTCTTTCCATCTATTATATTGGGGTATATCTTGCTGCTCTTTTTCAAGGAGGTTCAGATATCTCATTAAATTGTTGGTTTCAGATCTCTCCAATTTGTTGATGTAGGAGCTCAGAGGTATAAATTTGCCTCTGAGTACTGCCTTTGCGGTGTCCCAGATGAGATGGTAATTTGTGTGCTCATTTTTGTTGAATAGCATGAACATTTGGATTTCCTTTCTAATATCTTCCATGACCCATTCATGATTCAGCAGTGTGTTCTTCAGCCTCCATGTGTTACAGGACTTTCTTTGGTGGCTTTTGGTGTTGCGTTCTAATTTTATTCGCTTGTAGTCAGAGAGAATGCAAGGTATAACTTCAATGTTTCTGAATTTGGACAAGTTTTCATTGTGGCATAAAATGTGGTCTATTTTAGAAAATGTTCCCTGTGCTGCTGAGAAAAACTTGTATTCTGATGCTGCTGGGAGAAATATTCAACAGATGTCTGTTAAATATACTTGATCTATGCAGTTGTTAAAATCTGCAGTTACTCTGTTGAGTTTTCCCGAGTTGATCTATCTAGTGGGGAGAGTGATGTGTTAAAATCCCCAACAATTATTGTCTTTGGATCTCTGTGGGATTTGAGGGAAAATAGTGTTTCTTGGATAAATTTGGGTGCTCCATTGTTTTTCGAATAGATATTTAAAATTAATATGTAGCGACCTTCTTTACCTCTTCTTTATCTCTTCTCACTAATTTTAATTGGAAATTTATTTTATCTGATATTAGAATTGCAACTCCTGCCTGTTTATGGGGGCCATTTGCTTGGTAGATTTTGTTCCAGCTTTTAACATTGAAAATATTTTTGTATTTACCAATAATATGTGACTCCTGAAGGCAACAGATAGAAGGATCTTGATTTTTAGTCCTACTAGACAGTCTATGTCACTTAATTTGAGAATTAAGTCCGTTAATGTTGAGAGATAGGACTGAGAGGTATTTGGGAGTTCTGGCCATGTTACTACCTTCTTGGGGTCTATGAAAACTGGGTTCTTCCTATCTTCTTGGATTCTCAGTTTGGGTGCATTTTCTTGGCCTTTATTGTGGTCTTGTTAGTTTTCTATGTGTAGGACAACTTTAAGAAACTTTTGTAGGGCTGGTTTGGTGGAGATGTATTGTTTCAATTTTTCTTGGCTATGGAAGGTTTTTATTTGGCCTTCAGTTATACAGGAGAGTTTAGCTGGGTAAAGTATTCTTGGTTGATAGATGTTTGTCTTTAGGGCATGGCATACATCATTCCAGGCTCTTCTTGCTTTGATTGTCTCTGCTGAGAAATCTGAGGTGATTCTAATTGGTATCCCTTTATAGGTGATTAATCTTTTCTTTCCTCTGGATTATTCATTATCTGTTCGGTCCCCTGATTACCATGAGTGGGAGTTGAGATACCCAGACTTGCCATTTTTCTTGTGTTTTTCAGGTTTGTTCTGCCCATTTGGGATGAATGAAACACCAGTTTTGTGCTAGAACACTAACTTAAGGCAAGCATCAACCAAAGTCTGTATTTGCACAGTCAATAGTCTGCGGATACAATCTCGTTCAATGGATACATGTATTCAACTTCAAACAACTATATATTAATGGGCTACAAACCACAAATGTGAATTTGGCAAACCAGAAATTATTAGGTTTAGGGAGAGATGTGGGTAAAAAATAGGAATAGAGAGATGTGGGAAGGCACAGGGAAAGTTAACTTAACTAAGTCCTAATCTCAAAACAGGAAATAGGTTGAATAGGATGAAAGTAGAGAGAGAAAAAAAGAAAGAGAAAGGGGAAAAAAGAGACCAGAAAAAATAGAAAAGTAAAAATTAAAAATATTATGTAGCCCCGAAAACGAAATATTGAGAGAAGAACATGCATATATTGCAGAAGGGGAGGGATATAAAGGAGATGTGAAAAATTTAAAAATAAAAATACTTAAAATATTACATAGGTATAAAGAGGTAGTACTGCTATCAAGGAATTTAAGTCTAAGAGGTTTTGAACTGAGTAATAAATTTGTGTATTGTGTTCACAATGGGGGATAAGGTCTAATAATCGACTATGGGTATATCTGAGGATGTGTAGAAAAACAATTAAGTCACATAAAAAAGAAGGAAAGAAGAAAAGATGAAAAGCATAAGAAAGAAAGAAAAAATGATCAGAAGTTCAATAGAGCAAAACAAAAAACAAAAAAACAATTAAAGAAGAAAAAAGAAAGAAAAATGCACACACAAATATACCCCTAAAATAAAATGTATAAGAGGGAAAAAAAGGTACTAGGAAACATTTTTTTTTCAAAAAAGGTAAAAATTAAAAATTAAAAAAAAGTTTTAGAAAATTATTTTTATAAAATGTACAAAAAATAGAAAAAAGATTTTGCTGTTTTGGGGAGTGGTGGGAAAAATTCTGTATCTCCCTTGTGTCTGTAACCAGCCTCTTGTTGGAGTCTCTGATCTGCTTGTGGTGTTTGATTTTCCTGTGGCTTGGTTGGTTGCTTAAGTCAGTTTGTTTAAACAGGCCAAAAAATGCTCTGCTTTACCCAGGATTTTGCGATCCTTCTCTCAGGTTAGTTCAATGGGAGGGGGATCTGCTTTGATTATCACAAAAGAGGGAGATGGCTTTTTCTTCGTTTGGAGATGCTGTGATGAGGCTAGGTTCTGGGTAGAGTTGAGGCTTTTCAGCAAACATTACCTTTTCCTGGGGGCTAGCTTGTTAGAAACTCACGAGCCCAGGCTGGAGCCACTCTCTGGGTTTATGTTTACTGAATTTCAATTGATTTTCAAGGCTGCTTAAGGGAGGGGCAGCCTCTGGCTCTGATTACCCAGTGAAGAAAGCCATTCCTGGGGCTTGCGCCTGAGCTGGGTGACATTTCCCAGGATGAAGCTGAGTCTGGCAGGTCAATTTAGGTTCTTGTGACCTGCTAAATGACTCTACTTTTCTTCCAAGGCCTTAGTTGGAGCTAGCAGCTCCACCGAGCTTTGTCAATATCCAAGATGGAGATGTCCGGTTGTGGGGGTGAGGGGTTGCCTTCTCTCCTCTGCTCCCTGAGAAGGAGTGAGGACGTTAGGCTTCTACTTTCGCCGAGTCTTGGTTCGTGGGTTGTTTCTGGTCTGTGAACCGCAGGATGAAGATGTCTGCTCCTTGTCAGTTCTTGCTGGTGTTGAGTAGAATCTGTTCACCCACTACATCTGGATCCTTTGTCCTGGACTCTCTGTGTTACAGGATGGCGACTATGGCCGCCGCTGCTGCCGAAGCTGCTGGCAAATGCTCAGATCTGCCTCTTTGCCTGGATTTTCCCACTCTGGCCTAATTCTGTGTACTGTGATGGCATACTTGGTGTGATTCTCTGGCTTAGGACTGTTCACTGGAACTCTAAAACTGCTTTCTATGCGAGAGCTTGTTTAGCCTTCAGCTTCTCCTCCACCATCTTCCCGGAACCCCCTATGAGCATGGTTTAAATTTTATTTCTTTGGCATAAAATGACAATGTTATCTAATTTGAAGTTTTATAAAGGTTATGCTATGTAAGGGCCTTTCTAAGGTGAAGATTTAATACACTGATGTCAAACTAACCTTTAATTCTATGAATTACATGTATTGTTACACTTGTATTTTTGTAATCAACTTTTTAACAACTGTTTTTCATTTCTTGCATTTGAAGAATGAAAAATATGGAATACTTAACAAATTTTCATACCATCCTTGTGCAAGTACCATTTTAATCTCTGTATTGTTGTAATTTGGGTAGACCTGCTGCTGAAGCATGTAGTATCCTCTAAATTTAAGTAGTTATTGATGCAATCTTTATACAGGCACATATCCATGGTTGCCTATTTGTAACAAGGAACCCTTATTGTTCCTAAAAATGCTATTGATCTTATTGCTCTAAATTTCTGTCTATAGTGGAAAAAATATATTGTTTGGTCGATTACTCACATTTGCAATTTTTTGTCAATGGCTATTTTGTCATTTTCATTTTAAATTTGATCATATTTTGAAGCCTTACAGCTAAGTCCAAAGGTGATGGCTTTTCAAGTACTTATTTATCAACTGAGTTATCTTTGTGGAGCTAATGGATTCAAAGTAAGCCTTGGTTAAGATCTACTTCTAAACTTCTGCAGCTTAAAATTTCCTAAATGAGGTCTCAGTGGCACAAATGTCTTCCTGACCCTTATCCTTCTTCCATGTAGGAACAGACCAACCAGAATATCTTACACTGACAGCATAGATTGTCTTACTGAAACAAAACTAATCTTAGTTACAAGGGATCATAGAGAGATGAACACTTCAGACCTAACTGTTCAGAATAGAAGGTATTTTATCAAAATATAATTGTTTGGGCTGGGAAGTTGGCTCAGTGGTAGACTGCATGCCTTGCATGCCTGAAGCCCTGGGTTTGATTCCTCAGCACCACATAAGGAAAAAGAAAAAAGCCGCAAGTGGTGCTGTGGCTCAAGTGGTGGAGCACAAGCCTTGAGCTGAAGAGCTGAGGGACAGGGCACAGGCCCAGAGTTCAGGCCCCACGACCGGACCCAAACAACAAAAACTATATATATATATATATATATATATATATATATATATATATATATATATATATAATTGTATATTATACCTATTATTTCAAAAGTAGCTAAAGCCAAGAAGGTGCAAAAGTTGTTCATATGCATGTTTACTTAATATTCTGGCCTGTCTACCATACAACCAGGCAGGAACTTACACTACTGACTTTGTATCACCAAATATTTCCATAGCTCCTGGAGAAGTCTATATATTTCTCCTCGATATTTGGCCCTAAATTGGTAATGTTTTAATCAAAGTGTTTCCTCTTGCCTCCAGGCTTTACATTTACAAATGGTAAAGTTTAGGTCTAACTCTACCAAAAACTGAGGTAGAGATAATGGAATAATACTTTAAAACAGATTTGCCTTTGATACCCTAACCACAACAGAACAATGCATAACAATTTCTTATATTATATATATATTTATATATATTATATTTGTATGTGCTGATCTTAAATTTCACACAGTGAATCTTACTAGAATTAATTTATAATTTGACAAATAAATTGAAATTTATTCCCATAAATAGATTGGAACCTAAATAATTAGGTTTAGAATATATATTCGAATATAAAAAGTATCAATGCAATGTCTTTGGTATAAACTTGTGATACCTTCTATGTGTTCTTGGTCTTCTGAATTCACATATTAAAAAAAAAAAAACAGTATTGTTTTCCTCTAATCTAGAAGAGATTTTACACTGCAGCTGTGTTTATTGTATTAACTCACTGGTCCCAAAGTGTTTTTCTCCATAGTATGCCTAAAAGCTATTATTCTTCTGCAGTACCCACGGGTCCGAGGATACCAGGTCCCAGGTTATCTGCATCATCAGATAACAATGGCAAGTCTTCTCACCTTGGCCCATCCAACCTGCTAACAGAAAGTAATTGAAGACCCATCTCAATTTTTCATTTCCTATAATATTTCAGAGCCCCAATTCCTTGCAGTAATTAGCAGTAAACAATTGTGAAATTTAAGGCAACTTCAAATGAAAGAGGAGACTACAAAATATGAGTGAAAGTACTACAGTTCAAACTTTCAATTTACAGATGACAAGCCCATGTGAGTAAAGAAAATCACAAATGTCACAAGATTATTTTTAATACCTCTCTCCTAATGATGAAGGAAAGATTTCAGTCCAGGATAAGTAGGCCAAAAAATTTCCTGGAATGATAAATCCATAATTGTTCTACCAAGGCTAGGAAAATTTGACTTAGATGTCAAATATAATTTTAAAAAACTAATTGAGAAGACCCTAATGCTTCAAAACACTGATACTTCAGTAAAACTTGGTTCTGTAGTATAAAAATGTTGTCATTCTCAAACCAATGATAACCTACATTTAATCTCCTTCAAGTATATTCCTTTTCAAATAAAATTTCTAGAATCATCTTCACCAAAATAACACTTGACAAGTAGATGATAGTGACATTAAAAGTTTCTCAAGTGTAGGAATCAAGTTACAATAGAGTTGATTTATTTACCCAGCACTAATGCCCAATAAGTTCAACCATTCATTAAAGTGTAGAAATAGTATCTCCCACCATTTGCATTGTTCAGTAGGTGCCTTCCAGAAATGTGTTAAATAGATCAGCCTCCCATAATTCAAACCCAAATATTAGCTAATAAAGTAAATTTCATCACATAAGAAGGTACATTTTAAAAAGTCACTAATAGTTGCCTTATCATGTGTTGCCTTATTATATATTTTCCCTATCTGTCTAACATAGTAAGAAATATGACTTTAAGTCTTGAATATGGGTACTGATCAGAGATGTGACAAACCTAAAATATATCTTCTATTTCTATCATATTCCTCTATAGTAGTAAATTTTATTTTTCTTCTTTTTCCAAAACTTATATGTATTAGAAAATATCCTAGGTAAAATAAAATAATCACACACCATTGCACAAAGCCATTTATAAAAACTGGTAGTTAGCTATAAATTCTAAGCGATTTTTAAACTTTCTTGTTGACTAAAGATTAATCTTCCAAAAAGATGAGAATAAAATCATGTTTAGGTGCTTCACGTCTCCAGTCTTGCAAATTGTTATCACAGATGAATGAATTATGGAAATATATGCTGACATCAGTTTAAGTATACGTAGGATTGAAACTCCATGAAATGTATATAAACCTTTCAAAGTATTAACAGACAGTTTAATAGAATGAATATCAGGAAGTTGAAACCAGAAAGGAATAATAGTAAAGACATAGAATGAATGAAAATGGAACAAGGGGCAAGTACAGCTAGAATACTCAATGTACACATGTAATAAAGGAAGTGGTAAATCTGAAATAAATTTGGAGAAAGGGTTGGTTGAGAATGATGGGAGTGACTCTGATCCAAGAACATTGGACAATTAGATGGACATATTTAATTGTAACACACTTGCACAACCTTTTGAAATTCAGTTAAAAACACAACTACAAACAAAAACACACAAAAATCACAAACAAACAGCAATCCCTAGAAAGTATCTATATGACCTCACAAAATTTTATGCAGTTAATGAAGGGCAGTCTTGGGAAAAGTAAACAAAGCTGTTCAAAGAGGGCAGTTTAGGGTAGGGGAGAATTTTGAAGAGATTTAAATAGATTGTCTAAGGTTATAAGTCACCTACATCTACTGCAAATATTTTCTTCTGTGTTTTTTTTTTGGGGGGGGGCGGGTCCGGTCGTGGGGCCTGAACTCTGGGCCTGGGCATTGTCCCTTAGCTCTTCTGGTCAAGGCTAGCGCTCTACCACTTATGCCACAGCTCCACTTCTGGTTTTTTTCTTTTTGCTTATGTGGTGCTGAGGAATTGAACCCAGGGCCTCAGGCATGCAAAGCAAGCGTTCTACCACTGAGCCACTTTCCCAGCCCCCATTCTGTGAGTATTCTTTGTCTGAACTGGTTACATCAGTCCTGAGCTGTGGATTCATAGCTTATGAAGATAGAATGGAAGAATCAAGATCAAGAACCCATTACACAACCGGAGAGAAAACAGTCCTCTATGGTTTCTCTCATCTCTCTTCATTACTCTTTTTTCTTACTATTAATAAAGTCAAGTGATTTTGAATTATATTTCCTTCTTTTTCAGAGAATTACTGTTTGGTAATTAAATGTCAATTCACAAATTTTGATGTCTTTTTTAAAAAGAATTTTGAATTTAAATTCCAGTACAACTTTGTTTTACACAGTGAGAGTATATTTCCTGGGTAAGGACAATTCTCAAGGGAACCTACAGGATTTACAGCAAGGTTTGTGAGGTTTGTTTGTTTAGTGTGAAAATAAGCCAAATTCACCCACATTGCTCCCTCTCAGCTAAGTCTCCACGGATTTCTTTGCATGAAAGCCTATTTTCCCAGACAATGTTAAATTTTCTTAATAGGCTAAGTTGTTAAAAAGTTTGAACAATTAAAAGTTACCTTTCATAAATTTTTAAATCTTTTGAAATTCCTTTATCAAAATCGTGAATTCACCAATCTTAATCCCACCTTTACCATCAAAAACAGTTGATATGTTGTTTTCATGATATAGTGTCCATGAAACTACTATTTTCCAGTGGCTTTGTTATGCATATATTTGACCATATAAGGTGTTGCTGAGCAAAATGAACTCCAAGATATGGAAACAGATATTTATTTGCGGTTGCCTTTTTTTTTGATGTACTATGTGATCTCTATTTTCTTTGAGATTTTCCCCTATGGTTTATCCCCTGATGTGTTTGATTTTGGTACCCTGTGTATTGTGTATACATTTACCTTAATTAGGGAAGGGAACAGGAACAAAAAAAAATGGCGAGAAAAAGGACAAACAGCAAACCAATGCAATAGCAATTCTCACAAGACAATAAGTTGGAAATGTACATTACAACTTGGGAGGGGTATTAGGGTGAAAGAAAAACAGAAAAATGAGAGAGGGGATAACACGTTTGAAAAGTTATGTATTCACTACCTTACAATGGCTGTAACCACAGTGCACATCACTTTCACATTAAAATTAAATTTAAAAAATAAGCTGATGAAATAAATTTTCACTGTTTTTGTAGAGGAAATATTATTCTTTATGTAGTAACTTTTTAAAAATCAGTATTATTTGGCATCTAATTTGAATTAATTATCTCTTCTTTATCAGAGGGTCATCAACTTGAATGATATCCAACTAGACAATTTTTTCACAATATACTTACCAATATTTTGAAAATAGAATAAATTAATATTTTGTTTTACTAAAACAGAAAACAATTTAATTCTATGGAAACGCATAACTTTTAAAAGTAAATAAGTTGTTAATAGGACAGAATGTATGTGTTCTTCAAAATTCCTATGACTAATAACTACTCATTTTCAAATTCTGAACATTCCATACCTGAGAGATTCAAAATATACCTGTTTGCATGTTATGTAATTCTGCAGTAGATGCATTTTCCAATGGGGTGTTACAGACTGAGAAGTGAACAGAAAAAGAGCCACATTCTGATATGGGATAAAACTATGAAGCATGTGATAATTAATTCTTCAAGATTAAGAAGTTGTTTATCATATTAAGCTATTATTTCTATGACCATCAATCACAGGATTCATGCCATAAAGTCATCCTAGCCCACCAGTTTCCAACTTGTAGGGTGCACCTCAAAATTCCATTAATTCATATCAAGAATAGCTTATGCCCATTGTGAAATACACTGCACCTCTGCTAATGTGATGCCCTCCATATTCTGGAAAGAACACCACTATAAACAGGGTTGCATCATTTTTCCTCCACTGGTATTCTTGAAAATATTATTTATATTTATACTTTTTTAACTATCATAGATAATCAGGAGGTGAAGATTGGAAGATTACAGTTCAAAGATTGTGAAGACTAAGGGTCTATTTTGAAGGGGCAGAATGATGCAGGCACTGGCCTCAGGATTATCTGAGGACTGTGTTTGAGTATTAGGAAAGCTCTTGGCATGCCAGGCTAGAGAGGGAAAGTGTTCTCTCTCCCTATCTGAAAACAAATGTCACAGACTCCTGGGAGCTGAGGAAGTATCTCTTCTGCTTGCTGAAGCATAGTTGAACACTAAAACAACAAATCAAAAAATTTAAAAGGAGGAAAAGTTTGGATGAAGGTATGAATATTTTGTGGTTTTCCATGCAAAATCCTAAAATAATTTTACATCAAGCTCTTTTTGCTCTTAATATTTTAACTTACCACAAGGAGATATTTTAACTAGAGCTGAGTGCCATTTTGAACAAATATCAGAAAAAGCTTATTTAAATGCTCCCGTATGGATTAAGATTGCATTGGATGCAGAATAGCAACTAGGAAAATTATTACATAAGGGGCTAGGATAGGGTTTTGTGTCTATACAGCATGGAAACAATACTAGCTTCCTGCCTGATGGATACAGACACGGCCCAGTGAGGACAGCCCCGTATCCTGCAAGGAATCGGCCACCAGTTGAGGAAAAAGAAATCCCCACTGCCCACCTGGTGGCAGGTTAAAAAGTTGACTGGAGAAGGACAAAAGATGTTACAATGCAATGGTAAACCTGTCACGACTGAGAACTTGTTCTTGGCCATGTGTGCCCTGCTTACTGTAAACTCTGTCCATGCTAAGGCTAATTTAACTTATTGGGCCTTTGTTCCTAACCCTCCTTTATTGGAACCTGTTGTTTGGGGAGACATGGATATAACCGTCTATAATGTTCCTGCTGTTTTGTCTCCTTCTTGGAATAATTTGACATTTTACAATAAGGATGATGGTAGCTTTTTAAATTTTACTTACTATACTCATTCCTTGCCTGTTTGTCTGGGGCCTCCTCCATGTTTAGTTATGAATTGGCAACATTGGGTTTTACCTGGGAAACGCACTTCCAATTCTAGAACACAGCTGCAGTGATTAAATACTTGGTCCATTAATAGTAGCTGGGAAAGTGTCACCTTTGTGGGCAAGTTATCCTTACCTATGTGTCCCGATTTTACTTATATTGATTTAAAATATCTGCCTTTTGTGTGGCAAGAATGTAGAGGAAAATTTGGAAAAGTGTTCAATAATTTTAATAATTAGGGACCTTTCGGACAGTTTATTAATACATGTTCAGAATGGAATATTACCAGATGTGATTTATCAAATGTTACTAGGATGCTGGAAACCATTAATGAATCACTTACTGGAAATCAACTGATGGCCTGGGGAGATGGAGGCATTGCAGATGCTCAATGGGCTTTCATGGCTGCACCCACTGCTGTTCAGACTCATCTTTGGAAAGTCAGAGCGGTGCTGAAACCCGTGATGCTATCAAATGGATCATTTTCAGGGACGTCGAACTCTGCGTCCACTTATAATTTTACTTTGTACAAATCTTATGATGTAACTGCTTGTGTACCTCTGCCTTATGTATTTTTAGTGGGAAATTTTACATTTTCTCCTACTATTTCTTGTTTTAATTGTCTCCTTATTCTTGCATTAATTCCTCTCTTAATTTTAATGACAGTGATAATACAATGATATTACAACAAAGAACTCATATTTGGCTACCTGTTAAATTAGGAAGAAAATGGTCCCAAAATTCTTTGGATAGTGTTATTGAATTTTTTTTTTTTACCAAACTACTAAAACGTACAAAGCGTATGGTTGGAGCCATTGTATCTGTGATCTTAAACTTAATTTCTATTACCACTGTTGCTGCGGTGTCTGGAATTGCCCTACACACTGCCTTACAAACTAAGCACTTTGTGGAAGAATGGCACCGGGATTCACATGAATTGTGGGTCTCACAGGTAGAAATTTATGCTCTATTATAAACACAGATTAATATTATTAAACTGACAGTAGGATGGTTAGGAAAAACGTTATTGGTTGTGGAAAAACAGTTATTGTTAAAATGTGATTGGAATTTTACTACCTTTTGCATTACTAATGTAAAATGTAATAAATCTATACACGATTAGAATTTAATACAGCAGTATTTATCTGGAAATTCTACAGCTCCTCAATTGATTGCTCAGTTACAATTTAATGTACATGATACTTTTGGTAAACAATGTACAAATGATGGTGCTTCTAATATTGATGATGCATTTGTTAAACAATTGGAAGGGTTGAATCTGAAAGAAATACAGTGAGTTTGATGATGAAATGCCTATTTTTTTCTTATCCTGTAATTCGACCACCCCTTATGAATGGTATAGCTCAACCAGCCAGATATGAAGGTGTTGTTGTTGATGATATTGGTAAACTTAAGAAGGCAGTTGTATGGACCTCAGTCTCATTATGTTAAGGAATTGCTTAATGGGCTTGCCCAACATTACAATAATTTGCTCCCATGGATTGTAAGATGCTTTGTAGAGCCTTGCTTAAGACACCTAAATACCTACAATGGCAAATGTGGTTTACTGAGTTATGTACAAAAAGGGCTAGACAAAATGCACAGAGCAGTAATCCACACCTGCAGATCATAACGTTTCCAATGTTAAGTGGAACAGAACAATATGCGGATGCTCATATAAAAGTAAACTCTCCTAAAGAGATCCATGAGCAGTTAAGAGACATAGGTATTGAGGCATGGGAAAGGATTCCACCGGTAGAGAGCATTATGGCTCTTGGACTAAAGTAATTCAAAAACCTAATAAACCCTATGTTGAATTTTTATCACGATTAAAAGTGACCTTGAAACGTACTGTTGTGGCATGGCAACAACTGCTGCATATGTTGGCTCATGAGAATGCTAATGAGGACTGTAGACGAGCCCTTTTGCCTATTAAAAAATCTGGGGATGTGAATACATATTTAAGGGCCTGCAAAGACTTTACATCTGAATCCAGGTGTATGCAGGTGTTTGCTGAAACTATGGCCACTACATGATTGTTATTATTTTGTTTGCACTGGTACTGTTATATTTCATTTTTATGAAACCAATGCAAGCATCTATGATAACCCTGTGGAAAGCTTTACTTTTAAAACAAAAGAAAAAAGAAGGAAATTGTGAAGACTCAGGGTCTATGTTAAAGGGGCAGAATGATGCAGGCTCTGGCCTCAGAATTATCTGCGGACTGTATTTGAGTATTAGGAAAGCTCTTGGCATGCCGGGAAGAAGAGGGAAAATGTTCTTTCTGCCTGTCTCAAAACACATGTCACAGACTCCTGGGAGCTGAGGAAGTAGCTATTCTGCTTGCTTAAGCATAGATGAGCAGCTGGTCAAGCATTTTCCTGATATTAAAGAAGTGGTTTGAGCTTGCTCTAAAATAGTTTAGATAATAATATGCCAAGACATTGTCTCAGAGGTCAAGTAAAAATGTATCTGTTGAAATTTTTGTGTGAATGTCTTCTGACCAAATCTTGGCAAAGATCATGCTTGCTTGTCTGTAAATACCATTTAAATAAAGCACAGCATGCAGTGGCAATTGCTGTTTGCACTCTGCATCCCCTATGTCCTGGTGATTTCATTACCATTATCCAGGGACCCCAATGCAGTAGATGTTGACAAAAGCCCACCCAGGCAGGAAGGATCCCTAGATTCTTATCTCCAATAAACTTCTCAGCAAAAGACAGACACAAGTGAGCTGAGGTTGAAGTGGTAGGGCACGAGCATTGAGCATAAACAGGTTAAGAGACAGTCCAGTCCCAGAGTTCAAGCCATAGGACAAACCAATAAAACAAAAACAAAAATAAAAACAAATCCCAAACCTAGCATTTTTCTCACTGTATACAAAGGCACGCAATTAAGAAATTTGCTTCCTGTGTTACATACAGGTAGAAGAAATATGTCACACAATTATTCTCTTCATACCATGTTATACCCAAGCTTCAAAAAATTGCCCTTTTTCTAAATTTATAAATTAATATCATCCATTTGTTGGCAACTCTGTATACATTATTCACATTATCATTTTATACATGCAGTGTTGGAATTATCTATTAATTGAGTTCTAATTATAACTCTCATGAAAGAATATTCTAGGCAAATAGAATGCAAGAAACATTTGTAAATTTGTCAATTAAACACTCTACTTGAAAAGAATTTTGTAAGTATCCTATAGAATATGAAATTACAATCAAAACCAAAATATTTATTTTAAATCTAAACTCTAATTTAGCAAGATCTACATAGTCCTTCATTAGATTAACTTTGCTATTTCTTCAGGCTTAAGTTTTTGTAATCCTTCATCGTTTCCTTGGAATCTAACAGAGTGATGATTACTAACTTTTTCAAATTTTGGATGGGAATCACTAACCATTTTGCATCTAACAATGTTCTGTAATGAAGAGAGCATTTAAAACACAACTGAAGATTATATATGAGTTGCATTTCAATAGGAAACTTGACTTCTCAAAACATAATGACAAAATTAGCCCAAATGTCCAACTTTGTATTCCTTTCCTGTTTGGTTCGTTTTATTAAGACAAAATTATACTACCTGGTCCAGCAAAGGTATCACTGTGTAATTCCACTATCTAATCTCCTATCTTAGTTTGAGGGCTAGAATTCTAGCCTTGTATCAAATTGCCCCTCCATAGTTTCTTGTTTATTTAATCTAGATACAGACTAGCAATTCTGAACTTCTCAGGAATATTATCCACTGCAGTGCTCAGAGTGTTCATGTACTCTTTTCAAACATGTTCTAACATTTGACACAGGATATGAATATTATCAGATGCACCTGCAGGAGTCTCTGATTCATTCCTCCATGGATCTGATCACTTTAATAATGATTACTTGTCTCTCTTATTATCTCTGGTCCCTATCTATGTAATAGTCAAACTTTTTTGAAGAAAGTTCACTTGAGGACTTTCTAAAATTAAAAATTATCACTTGATTCTAGCCTTACTCAGGACATGTTTTCTATTGTTTTCTAACTTTTCCACATATTCTGAGAGTTGCTTCATATGTGTATTTGTGCACATATAAGTGCCTCTGTATATATTTTTATGATTGCATGTATGCAAAAGCCTCAACATCTTATTCAGCAATCTTGCTCATTACTGGTATTCCAATACTTGAGCCATTCTTCCAGTCCAGCTTTTTGCTGGTTAATTATATATAGTTTCTCAAAGACTGTTCTGCCAAGGCTGGATGAAAAGTGAACTTCCCTGACTCCTTTACATTCTTAGGTTTTATTTCTCCAGTAGTATCAACTTTTAAATTACAAACATTTTGTGAGTTTAAAGGCTAAGCTGTACCATAGATTTTTAACTCAAGAATTCATATAAAGTTAGATGAACATGCACATTACATATGTTGAGTGTACACTGTTAGAAATGTGATCCTAAAGCAACTCCATTTGTAATAGCCACACAAAAAATAAAATACTTAGGAATTAACCAAAGAAGTGAAGGACCTCTACGATGAAAACTTTAAAATCTTGAAAAAGGAAATCAAAACAGAACTTAGAAAACGGCAAAACTTCCCATGCTCCTGGATTGGAAAGATTAACATCGTGAAAATGGCAATACTTCCCAAGGCTATCTACAAATTCAAAATGATACCTATCAAAATTCCAACCTCATTCTTCAAGGAAATAGAAGAGGCAATCCAAAAATTCATATGGAACAATAAAAGACCCCGAATAGCCAAAAGGCTCCTCAACAGAATGAATACTGCTGGAGGAATATCAATACCAAATTTCAAACTATACTATAAAGCCATAGTAATCAAAACAGCTTGGTATTGGCATAAGAACAGACCTCAGGACCAATGGAATAGAATTGAAAACCCAGTAATGAACCTACAGACCTATAGCCATCTAATCTTCGATAAGGGAACTAAAAAAAATGTGTTTCTAACGCATTTATAAGATTATTTCTTTGTTGCTTTGTATGTCCCTCCCCCACAGTGTAACCCCCGCTTTCACTATATTTGATGTCAGTATAACATGTGGAGGAGATGGGGACAAACAAGTCGTTTAAGGATTCAGGTGGACCTGTTGCAACAATGAGAAGTACAAAATGTCATGTCAAAACCAGCTTTACAATGTCGGTGTGGGGGGGAGGGGGTATAATTGGGTGGGGGGAGGGGGGTAAAATTGGGTGGGGGGAGGGGGGAGGCGGGAAGGGAAGTGAAGGGTAAACAAAGGAGGAGGCTGCAATGCTTGGTAAGAAATGTATGCATTATCCTGCCCATGTAATTGTAGCCCCTCTGTACAGTATGTTCTCAAATAAAATAAAATACAATTAAAAAAATAGAATGGAAGAAAGACAGGCTCTACAGTAAATGCTAGTGGCAAAATTGGTTAACTAATTGTAGAAAAATAAAGATAGATCCTTATATATCAACCTGCACCAGAAGCAACTCCAAATGGATCAAAGACCACGGAGTCAAAGCTGACACTCTGAAAATATTACAGGATGGAATAGGTCAAACCCTAGGTCTCCTTGGCTCAGGCTGAAATTTTCTTAATAGAGAACCGGAAACACAACAAATCAAAGAAAGTTTCGACAAATGGGATTGCATGAAGTTTCAGAGCTTCTGCATGGCAAAGGACATAGCTAGCAAGATCAATAGAAAGCCCACAGATTGGGAGAAGATCTTCACAAGCCATACAACGGACAAGGGTCTCATATCTAAAATATACTTGGAACTCAAAAAATTAAATCCCCCAACAACAAATCCTCAAAGAAACAACTGCCCAATAAATAAGTGTGCGAAAGACTTGAAGAGAAACTTCTCTGAAGAAGAAAGAAGGATGGCCAATAGACACATGAAGAAATGCTCAACCTCGCTAGCCATAAAGAAATGCAAATCAAAACAACATTGAGATACCACCTCACCCCAGTTAGAATGGCAAAACTCAAGAACTCTAACAACAACAGATGCTGGAGGGGATGTGGACAGAAGGGAACCTTACTTCATTGTTGGTGGGAGTGTAAACTTGTTCAACAACTTTAGAAAGCAGTATGGAAGTTGATCAAAAGACTTCACATACACCTCCCCTATGACCCAGCAATCCCACTTTTGGGCATTTACCCAAATGTTTACAAACAAGACCACACTAAAGCTACCAGCACAACTATGTTTATTGCAGCATTATTTACCATAGCTAAGTTATGGAACCAACCCAGATGCCCTTCAGTAGATAAATGGATCAAGAAAATGTGGTATATATACACAATGGAATTCTATGCCTCCATCAGAAATAATGACATTGCCCCATTTGTTAGGAAATGGAAAGACTTGGAAAAATTTATATTAAGTGAAGTAAGCCAAGCCCAAAGAAACCTAGGTCCCATAGTTTCCCTTATTTGCAATATCTAGTATATGTCTGAGTCAAGCAGAAAAGGTCAGATAATGTGATGTTAGGAAAATGAACCCTTAGATATGTATTTTAACGTTTTTTTTCTTTCATGCATTTGTTTCTAATGCATTTATAAGATTATTTCTTTGTTGCTTTGTATGTCCCTCCCCCACAATATAACCCCTGCTTTCACTCTATTTCATGCCGGTATAATTTGTGGAGGAGATGGGGACTAACTGGTCGTTTAAGGATAAAGGTGGACCTGTTGCAACAATGAGAAGTACAAGCTATTATAGATGGAGTCGTTTTCCTGGTTTCAGCCACACTTTTCTCATTGTTGGATTAGAGAAAAGCCATTGTCTTTGAGGGTTAATTTTATAACCGGCTATTTGCCAAAGTTTTGAATCACTATGAGTAATTTGGGAGTGGAGTCCTTTGGATTCTTTCAATACAAGATTATGTCATCTACAAAGAGGGAGAGTTTTATTCATCTTTCCCTATTTGGATCAATTCTATATTTGCACCTTGTATTATTGTTCATATTGTTGTAGCTTGGCATTCTAATGCTAAGTTGAAAAAAAACTGGACAGAGTGGACATCCTTGTCCCCTTATTTTTTTATTGTGCAAATATTTAACAGAGGGGTTACAATTACATGGGCAAGATAATGAATAAATTTCTTCTAAAGCATTGTAGACTCCTCCTTTGATTCCCTTTCCAAGCCCTTCCCATCCTCCCGACACTCCCACCCAAACCTCCCCCACACAGCACCAAAGTTGCAAAGTTCGTTTTCAACAAACTACTTGTACATCTCATTGTTGCAATGAGTCCACCTGTATCCCTATTTAAACGATTTGTTTTTCCCCTTCCCCTCCACAAATTATACCGAAATCAAATTCAGTGAAAACAAGGGTCATACTGTGGGGAAGGGACATACAAAGCAACAAAGAAATAATCTTACAAATGTGTTAGAAAAATCCCATGAAAAAAAATAACATTGGAATACATATCTTAAGGTTCATTTCCCTAACATCAACTTATCTGACCTTTTCTGCTTGACTCAGATATATACTAGATATCGCTAATAAGGGAAACCAAGGGACCTATGTTTCTTTGGGCGTGGCTTACTTCACTTAATATTTTTTTCCAAGCCTTTCCATTTCCTAAAAAATGGGCCAATGTCATTCTTTCTGATTGAGGCATAGAATTCCATTGTGTATATATACCACATTTTCTTTATCCATTCATCTACTGAGGGGCATCTGGGTTGGTTCCACATCTTAGCTATGGTAAATAATGCTGCAATAAACATAGTCGTGCTGGTAGCTTCAGTGTGGTCTTGTTTGTGAACATTTGGGTAAATGCCGCACGGGCCGAAATTTTCTTAATAGAGACCAAGAAACACAACAAATCAAAGAAAGTTTGGACAAATGGGATTGCATGAAATTGCAGAGCTTGCAAGATCAATAGAAAGCCCACGGTTTGGGAGAACATCTTATCTAGCCATACAACAGACAAGGGTCTCATATCTAAAATATACTTGGAACTCAAAAAATTAATCCCCCCCCAGAACAATCCTCAAAAAACAACTGCACAATAAATAAGTGGGCTAAAGTAATAAAAAGAAACTTTTCTAAAGAGGAAAGAAAGATGGCCAATAGACACATGAAGAAATGCTCAACTTCCGTAGCTATAAAAAATGCAAATCAACACATTATTGAGAAACCACCTCACTACAGTTGAAATCTGATAACAACAGATGCTAGACGGGAGGTGGACAGAAGGAAACCTTACTGCATTGTTGTGGGAGTGTAAATTTGTTCAATCGCTTTGGAAAGTCGTATGGAGGTTCCTCAAAAGACTGCACATAGAGCTTTCCTATGACCCAGCAATCCGTTGTCCCCTTCCTGATTTAAGAGGAAATGGCTTTAGTTTTTAAGCATTAAGTATAATACTGGCTGTAGGTTTGTCATATACAGCCTTGATTCTATTGAGGAATGGTCCCTGGGTTCATAATTTTTCCAGAGCCTTCATCATAAAGGGTTTGTTGGATGTTGTCAAATGTTTTTTTTTTTTCTCAAACAATTGAGATAACCATGTGGTTCTTATCCTTGCTCTTGTTGTTGCTATATATTATATTAATTGACTTGTGGAAATTGACCCAATTTTGCATCACTGAAATGAATCCTGTTTGATTGTGGTGTATTATTTTTTGGATGAATTGTTGAAGTCAATTGACCAAAACTTTGTTGAGAAGTTTTGCATCAATATTCATCAACGAAATGTGTTTAAAATTCTCTTTGATGACAAGTCGCTGCCTGGTTTGGGGATGAGGGATTTGATGGCCTTGTTGAATAAGTTCTGTAGTGAACTTTCTTTTTAATTTCATTGAAGTGTTGGTGTACTATTGGTGTTAGCTCTGCTTTGAAGGCCTTGTAGAATTCTGATGTAAATCTGTCTGGTCTTCGGCTTTTTTTAGATGGGACTGCTCTTATTGTTCTTTCTATCTTAATGCTTGATATGGGCCTCTGAAAATGGTTTAACTCATCTTGGTTTAGTTTCGGCATGTCGATATTTGCTATGAAAAGGTCCATTTCTTCCAAGTTTTCAAACTTATTAACATAGTTTTGAGAAGTATTCCCATATAATGTTCTGAATCTTGGTTGTTTTTCTGGTGATGTTTCCATTCTCATCTCTGAGTTTATTTATTTGGGTGAGTTTTTTTTTCTGGTAAGATTTGTTAAGGGTCTGTCAATTTTGTAAATGTTTTTGAAGAACCAACTCTTTGTTTGGATGATTCTTTCTATGTTTTTTTTTGGAATCTAATTCATTTAATTCTTACTTAATTTTAATTATTTCTTTCCATCTACTGGGTTGGGGTTTATCTTGCTGCTCCTTTTCAAGGAGGTTCAGATGTGTCATTAAATTGTTGGTTTCATGTATCTCCAACTTGCCTCTGAGTACTGCCTTTTCTGTGTCCCAGAGGAGCTGGTAATTTGTGTGTTCATTTTTGTTGAATATCATGAACACTTGAATTTCCTTTCTAATCTCTTACATGACTTACTCTTGATTCAACAGTGTGTTGTTCAGCATCCATGTGTTACAGGACTTTCTTTGGTGGCTTTTGGCATTGAATTCTAATTTTATTTCCTGTGGTCTGAGGGAATGAAATGTATAACTTCAAAGTTTCTGAATTTGGACTTTTGTGACCTAAAATGTGGTCAGTTTTTGAAAATGTTCTCTGTGGTGCTGAGTACTGGTGGGTGAAATATTCATTAGATGTCTGTTAAATCTAGTTGATCCTTGCAGTTGTTTAGATCTGCAGTTTATTGAGTTTTTGCCGAGTTGATCTATCTAGTGGGGATAGTGGTATGTTAAAGTCATCAACAATTAATGTCTTTGGATCTATGTGAGCTTTGAGGGAAAGTAGTGTTGCTTGGATAAATTTGCATGCTCCGTTGTTTGACAAATAGAAATTAGAATTGTAATAACCTCCTGAAGGGGCAATCCCTTAATTAGTATGTATTGACCTTCTTTTTCTCTTCTCACTAATTTTAATTTGAAGTCTATTTTATCGGATATTAGGATTGCAACTCCCACCTGTTTATGGGGATCATTTGCTTTGTAGATTTTGTTCCAGTCTTTCACTTTCAAAATGTGTTTGTTTTTATGGTGTGACTCCTGAAGGGAGCAGATAGAAGAATTTTGCTTTTTAATCCAACTAGACAGTCTAGGTCTCTTAATTGGAGAGTTAAGTCTGGTAATGTTGAGATATAGGACTGAGAGGTATTTTTTTATTGTGAAAATGCCATACAGATGGTTTACAATTACATGGACAAATGATGAGTACATTTCTTATCAAGAATTGTTGCCTCCTCCTTTGTTTCCTCTTCCCATCAAACCCCAGACTCCCCTTACCCAATCCTCTCTCCCACCAAAGTTGTAAAGTTCATTTTTCAACATAGTGACTTGTACATTTCATTGTTGCAATGGTTCCACCTGTATTCCTATTTAAACTATTTGTTTTTTCTCTTCCACTCTACAAATTATACTAACATCAAATACAGTGAAATCTGGAGGTATTTTTTGTTATGTCGAAAAACTAACTTTACAACTTTGGGCGAGGAATGGGGGAGGGAGGAAGTGGGGATCAGTGTGGGGGTAGGTGAAAGGGATGGGAAGAGGAAACAAAGGAGGAGGCAACAATGCTTGAAAAGAAATATACTCATTACCTTGCGCATGTAATCGTAACCCCTTGGTACAGTATTTTCACAATAAAAAAAAACTTCAAAAATATTTATTACTTATTATAATTCAAATACCAAGCAAAAGTAATTTTATATAATCATTACAAGTATCATTTTATTACTATCATAAAACAGAATAAAAGAACAGTCCCAATTATTACCTGCCTATCATTATTCTTAATTCCTAATCATTACCTAAATATCTTAAGCAACCTAAATAGTCATGTCTTTAAAATAGACATAAATATTCTATCCTTTTTACTTAAAATTTTCCATGGGCATGTATTCATGTTTCTAAGAAATGTTCACAACAGGTAAAAAATGCTTTTGTGAAATTAATGTGAGATATGTTGTTGTTGTTGTTGTTGTTTGCAAGTCCTGGGCATTGTCCCTAAGCTTTTTTGTGCTCAAGGCCAGCAATGCACAACTTGAAGCACAGGGCTAATTTCTGTTTTTGAATGGTTAATTGGAGATAAGTATCTAACATGTACTGTCGGAGCTAGATGTGAAAACAATTGTTAGATCTCAGCCACCAGAGGAGCTAGAATTATAGGCATGAGTTACCAGCACTTGGTTTGATGATTTTTTGTAAATTTTAGTTACGTTTTAAGATGTTTGTTTCACTATAATGCACATAATTCTATACATAAATTTATATATATAATGACAAGTTCCCTCTAAAAATATATGACTTTCTACACATAACATTTATACACACACATATAAATATATATTTCTGAATATATACGCTCCCTCTAAACATTTTTTTTTTGTCGGTCGTGGGGCTTGAACTCTGGGCCTGGGCGCTGTCCCTCAGCTCTTCAGCTCAAGGCGAGCGCTCTACCAATTGAGCTACAGCGCCACTTCCCTTCTAAACATTTTATGCTACTATTTTTTACTCTTTTCATTTCAAAGATATATAGTCTATTTTTCCAAAAGATTCCTAGAGTAAAATGACTAATATTTCAATAGAAAGAATATATTATTTTCAAGGTAATTTTAGATATACACATGATATTGTAGTAATATTTATAGTATATTACTTGAAAAAATTCTGTTCAAACCGTTAAATATTTGTGTGTAATAACAGGGAGAGAGGAAGTTAATTCTTACTGGTTAGAAATGTGCAATGCTTCATAAATCTGTTCAATAATTTGTTATGATCACATAGTCAAGTTACCTGTTATGGTTTAGTTTTCTTTCTTTCTTTCTTTATTCAAAATTTAACATGGATGCATGCATAGTGGCAATATTAAAATTATTAATCGAAATAAAAATAATTCAAAATCGTAGACACATACCAGACTTTCAATAATTAGCACTTATGATGCTAATAATAATTTTGTCGAAGATGATGATGACCAGAGTGACCCTGATAATAACAATGATATGATTGAAAAGGAAAAATTTTAGACATCTTTGAAGCTAGATTTCCCACATTGAATACATAATAATAAACAGTGTTGGATTACATACAATAAGAATAACAAGAGGAGAGTATCAATATCAAGAAATACAATCACATAATCAGGTGAGACAGTAAATCCCTAATGTTATTCTTGCAGTCTCTCTAATGTATACTCACTTTTCTTGGTGGTATTGTTTGCTTATAAATAAAATCGTTTATTTTCACATGTTTATTATCCCACATAGATAAAATATAATAAGCTGAGTTCTTTGTAATCAAATGATCTTGTTTGTTCTAGCCTTGGGAACTTAGGAGAAAGCCATTCACCACCCACATAGCCAGTGGCTTAGTTATATATCCCTAGACGGTAAAAACACATGCCTCAAGTATGCTTCACTCATTAGGCAGAAATCCTTGGTCAGTTTTAGTTTCTATCCAGTTCCCTGAAGAAAATCTATGTATAAATTTATGAAGAACACTTGGCAACATATAAAGCAATAAGAAAATTTTGATGGACTAAGATTAGTTGTCAACTTAGTGTGATTAGTTCCAGTAATTCTCGTATAGATACTATTCAATAATCAATGTTTTCCAATGATATGTTGAGTATGTTCTTCAATACAAATGTAGAAACATGACCCAATTTACATAATACCACTTAGATATCTGTAGTTGCCTTAAAAGGACACAAACCTTAGAGCCAGGAGGTAAATTTTATTTTTTATTTCTGCATGAAACAATTTGTGACTTTATACCAACAAATTGAATTTGACTCTTTCCTTATTTGTAAGCTAAGGTGCAAAATGTAAGGACTCTTCACTTTTCTTTTTTCTTGCTCTAGGAGTAAGCAAATGTATTTCTCAATATTTCTGGTAGATTACATCCATTTACAGATGAGAAATGTAAGGCCAACAGTCAATGTGTTGAGTAAATGATGATACTAGAATTTGTGTCTGAGCGCTTCCCTCTGTATACTTATAAGGAGCAATAATTTGTTGATGGAGAGGACCAATATGAAAAGACTATGGGGAAAAAACATACTTTGCAAAAAGTTGTTTAAGACTAGGTGACCAGTGATGAGTACATAAAAGAGACTTGTGTCAGGAGCATGAAAAGAAGTACATAGAAATCATATTAGTGCTGGGTGCCAGTGGTTCATGCCTGTAATGCTATCTACTCTGTATGCTGAGATCTGAGGATCACGGTTCAAAGCCAGCCTGTGCAGAAAAGTCCATGAGACTCTGATCTCCAATGAAAACCACCAGAAAAGGTGAAAGTGGTGCTGTGGCTCAAGAGGTAGATTGCTTGTCTTGAGCTGAAGAGCACAGGGACAGCACACAGGCCCAGAGGTCCAGCTCCTCGACCAACAAAAACAACAACAACAAAAAAAAGAATTCAAATTTGTAACAGAAACTGAGAAAATCTTGATCGTTCATCTTACATAATGGGTGGGAGTAGATGGGTAAGAAGAAATCTAAAGGGTTCTACATCTATGGCCAAGCTAGTGTGTGAGTGATATTCTTGGTGATAAGGATTACAGGTGAAAATGATGGATTTAGGGGAAAAAACTCTCTAATAGTTCTAAAGTTTATATTAAACAGATGCAAAGATGGGACTGTTTAGATATCATCAAAATATCCATGACCATGAATATTAAAAAGAATGATAAAATTGGGGCCATTATTAAAGGGAAGAGGAAAAGAAAAGTTATGACATAAGTGTAGCAATGTGAGCACCAGTGTGGACAAAATTGGAAGAAAGAGATGAGGAAACAGGAAAGTAATAAAAACAGATTTACAGAAGTAAAGAAAGGAAAAATTGGCAGGAAGAAAAGGTCAAAACTGTTACAGAGACATTGAAGGAAATATGCTATTTGGATTTGAAAAATAAAAGGACATAGACAAGTTCAATAAGAACAGTGTTTTGGTGAAATGGTAGAGATGTAAGTCATACTGATGAAATTTTGAGATGTGAATGTGAAGCCATAAAATTCTAGATCCAGGAATTCAACAGATCCTGTTGATTTTAAATGTTGGGAACAAATACTTTTATCCTGACCTTAGAAGTATTATACAGATGTAACTGTCATGAAATTACTTACATATATTCTGTGAATATTTTTGAAGACTGTTTAAACAGGAGATTATGGATTGAACTATAACACAGACAAGCCTAATTTGCCCTACAGTTCCAATGAGGGACCCATGTATCTACATCAGTTTGGGATTTTATTGAAATATCGTTAGATATGTTTAGATATCTTATCAGCCTAATCATTATAAATGTAGGACAAGTAATACCAAGTATAGGTTGAACATACAGTTTTACTTATGTTACTAAAGACTCCGCAAATTTATTCTTGTTTAGAATAGAAAATGGCTCAATAGCCATTGATACGTCATAACTTCCATATACTCTATTTAAATATAATTCTTGTTAGGGATATCTCCATGCTGAAATAACCCTCTCAATGAACCTGCCACAAATTCTTATATGTAGGAAGTGCTCTTATAAACTTCAAACTTTTAATGAATGGAAGAGTTCAGACATTACCCTCACCACAAGGACTAAATGCCTAAAAAGATAAGACATTTTGTTTTAATGCCTTTCTTTCATTTTCTGATACACATTTTCATGTAGGGAAGGATTCTGATGTAACAATAATACAATGGTGAATTGTAATAACACATCATCTAAGATCTAGTGTTAATTCAGATACTTACTAATTAGCTCTAAAGTGTGTGGATATTTATATTTCTCCTGGGCAAACTAATGATCTCCAAGAAAATGTCCTTAAGGAGCCTTTCAATTCAAATATCACTGTTTGTCTCAAAATGCCTTAAATTCTACACCCTATAATGTTGGCATAGAGTTATACTGTGGAACTTTTCTCCTCAGAGAGTGAGTACTACCCTATTGGTTAACATGGACAAAGTACCTTCATACATAGACTGGGTGTTTGCATTCAAGAAGTGGTAGCTGAACAATGTTCTTAGCAGTTTGTACAGATGAAGTGGAAATAGAGCAATCAAAAGGAACATGCAAAAAAGACAAAGGCACAAAGTAGAATGTGCCAAGGAAATGTGGATGTACAATTTCTATTAATGTGCTCAGGTGTGAGGGTGTGTTCAAAGTACAGTGTCAAACAATATATTTGGATACTTTGAGACAAAAACTGCATTAAACCCATTATGCTGACTCCCTAATCAGTCACAACATCATCAATTTAGGGAGTATTTTCCAAGAGCATACTGAGAAAAAGAGGGCTCATCACAATTAGTGTTCAGGTTGAAGTAATGACAATCACATAACCTGTCTTTTAAGTCTTTATTTATTTTGAAGCATTAAAGTGGGAAAAAGCCAAATATTTTGCATGTATCTAAATTAAGTGGGACGTATTATATTGGTCTCTCTTTAACTTGGAAGTTATAGGTTATGCTTTTTATACTCTAAGCACAATGATCTGTTTTCAGTTATTTTCTTCTCTTCCCCTTCTTTTGCCCTTCCACTTAAAGAGACATACTTGAGCTTGCATTTCTAAATCCTTCAAAATTATCTGAAATTCTCCATACTTCTGGCAGCCTCCTATATCTTTCTCAAGGGAATATCTTCTCACTACCATTTTTATCCTACATGATATTTGATATCTTCCTGCCTAATTCAGTGCAAGATACACATTAGACTCATCCAGATATCTCAACACTTGTACCACCATAAAATCCTATCTTACTTAGAAACCATGATTTTAGTATATCTGGGGAGGTGGCATCTGTCATTTTTGAATGACCATAATTGATACATGAAAGCATGTTTTAAACCAATATGCCTCTCAGTAGATGAATGAATCGGCATGTCCATTGCAGCGCTGTGGGCTGCGGCAGGGACCAGGAAGGAAAATGGTTTGCTACCCTCGGTTATTAATTCTGGGCCCTGGGGCTGGCCAGATGGAGAGTTTCCCTGCATAGGGTAAGCATTTTTTGTAGGAATTCCTTTATTGTCTATTGTTGATCAACACATTCTTGTCCATTGCTTTCTTTTTTACATTTAGGGCAAATTCCTGGTCCTCTCTTGTTAACATCAGACTTTTTTTTACAATTCTTCTTTATATGTCCCATTTGACCACATCCAAAACATTTTAGATTAGAGGGTTTGGTTTGTAAAGCATGCCAGGTAGTGGCCATAGTTTCAGCAAATAACTGCATATGCCGGGATTCGGATGTAATGTCTTTACATGCCCTTAAATATGTATTTACGTCCCCAGATTCTTTAATAGGCAATAGGGCTCATCTACAGTCTTCATTAGCATTCTCATAAGCCAACATGCCTGGTAGTTGTTGCAGTGCAGCCTCTCCCACAACAGTACGTTCCACGGACGGTGTCAATTTAAAAAAAAATCAACATAGGGTTTATTAGGTTTTTGAATTACTTTAGTCCAGGAACCATAATGCTCTCCTACCAGCCGAATCCTCTCCCATGCCTCAATACCTATATCTCGTAATTGCTCATGGATCCCTTCCGGAGAGTTAACTTGCATATGAGCATCTGCATATTGTTCTGTTCCACTCAACATGGGAAAGGTTATGACCTGCAGGCATGGATTATTGCTCTGTGCATTTTGTCTAGTCCTTTCTGTATATAACTCAGTAAACCATATTTGCTATTGTAGGTATTCAGGTTCCTTAAGCAAGGCTCTACAAAGCATCTTCCAGTCCTCAGGAGCAAAATTATTTTAATGTCGGGCAAGCCCATTAAGCAATTCCTTAACATAATGAGACTGAGGACCATACAACGTCACTGCCTTCTTACATTTACCAATATCATGGACAGCAACACCCTCATATCTGGCTGGTTGAGCTATACCATTCATAGGGGGTGGTAGAATTACAGGATAAGAAAAAATAGGCATTTCATCATGAAACTCACTGTCTGAGACCTCTGGTTTGTGAGGGAGTAAGGAGGTAAAAATTACTTCGGCAAGTGGAGGAGTGGAAGACTGTTTTACTTTCACTTTCTCAGATTCTCCTTTCACTCTGCTAATTTCTAACTCTATATGTTGTAATCTTGATAAAATCAGTTCCATTTGCACAGACATTCTATTGATGCTTTCAGTTTGTTCCTTTTCGGCCTTCTTTACCTCTTGTTTTTTCTCCGTTAATTGTGATGCATCCTTATCTATTGTGTCCTTAAACTCAGAGTCCAATAGTAAATCTACAATAGAAGGGCTGGCCTCTTTCTTTAAGATTGTTATTAATCTTTTTTCATTTAAAGCTTTAAAAAGTTTATGTAAAATAGCCCAAATGGACAAAAATCTAGCAGGACTCCTTTCCCGTTCTCAAACAGCTCTTTCTACATTATACATTACTCATTTCCAATTATCAACATCTAACGTCCCTTTGTCGGGGAACCAAGGATTCCATTCCCTAACTACATTAATACACATTTCTATGTCAAAAGAAGAAATAGTTACAACATAATCAGCAAGTAAATATTTTAGCATATGTAAGTACAGAGTAGACATAACTTGTCCCATCACCCTGTAATTAAAAGTACTTACATGAGTATCCCTTCCTGAATTCAGCACTGCAGGGTCCCTGTTTGGGTGCCAGTTGTCAACGTCTAACACATTGGGGTCCCTGGGTATGTGCCGCAAAATCACCAGGACACAGGGGTTGCAGAGTGCAAACAGCAATTGCCACTTCATGTTGTGCTTTATTGCTAGTGAGTATTTAAAGACAAGCAAGTTTATCTGTAGGAAGCCAGGGTAAATGCCATTACAAGATGGCGCCCACTCCCTTGCAGCTTGGAGGTAACCACTCCATTTCAGGCGGTGCTTGGCGGGACGGTGGGTCCTGGGCTTTGCGCGTGCGCGAGCCACGTAGAGTCCCCAGCCAATCCCGTGGCACCTGGTGACGGTGAAAGTCAGATGACCAATGATAGAAAGACCCGTGTTCCTACACCCTATATAAGCGGCCATGTTTTGAGTGCACGCTCTCTTGCGCTCAAGCTCTCCTACAAGTAAAAGGGCTCTCCAATAAAGCATGATCTGAGAAGACTCCTGGTGTGATGGTCGTTCTTCCTCGCTGGTAGAGAAGGCGTTCGCAGCAAGTGGTGCCGAAACCCGGGACCCGCTCGAGGGGCCGAACAGGAGCCAGAACTCAACACGCAGAGAGGGGACGTCAGTAAGTATCCCCTGGTATGCTGTTCACTGTAGATTTAGATATTTATTGGTTGCTTGCATTGCTTCTTCCTAAGTGGCTTGTCTTTTTGATGGTGCGCACTGGCCTCGAGGAGGGATGGTTTGATTTAATCCAGGAAGGATGCAAAGTACTAACACGGCATCAGCATAGTCTATCAGAGTCAGCATCCAGTAAGGGGGAGGAAAATAGGCCTAAAAGAAAAAGGGAAAAAAGACAAAAGGATCCTAAAGAATTAAAGCAGGAGGGACTGCAGCCATCACAAAAGGAGAAGGGTCTTAGGGAGGAGGGGGTCTCAAGGAGACCCCTATGCCCTTCTTTAAAAGCAAACTGGTTCTCAGCCCTACATGTGGAAGGGCGGGACCAAGAATGCAGTAATCTTTTGAGTGACTCAGAGGAAGAAATGTTAGAGGAGGAGGGAGAGCAGCTCGATCCAGCTGATAGTGAAGACTTAGAAGAGGCTGCGGCTAAGTATGAGGCAGACAGATATGGGGGGTGGCGCCCCCTAGGGGTGGGAGTACCGCAGCAGCCAGGAAGAGGAAACAGAGCTGGCCCTCACCTGTCGGCCCCCCCGCCGTGCCCGCCAGCGGGGCGGAGTCACTTTATAAAAGGAAGAACCTGGTCGCGGCTGGCGGCCGCTTTTCCAGTTTTTGAAAATCCAATTACTAATGAAAGAAATTTTGAGCCGGTTTGCTACTTCCAGCTTAAGGATTTAGTTGAGGCAGTCCGGACTTATGGAGTGATGGCTACTAGTGTTGTTCAATTTCTGGGAACCATAGTTTAAAACTTTCCATTCGAACTGGTCATCTCAAAATACTTAATGATTTTCAGCAATTGGCAGGAGATATTAATTGGATAAGGGGGTTTCTTAATCTCCCTCGGTCAGAGTTGTTACCTTTATTTGCCATTTTGGAGGGCGACCCTAAAGTCACCTCCTCTAGATCCCTGACACCTTTAGCACTAAATTCCCTACAAAAGGTTGAGGCAGCTTTGTCTAGGGCTAAACTTTCACAGGTTGATTTAAAATTACCTATCAATTTATGTATATTAAAAACAAAAAATTATCCCATGGGGGTTCTTTGGCAAAATGGCCCCTTATGGTGGCTCCACGGCAATTCTGTGGGAGCAAAAACTGTTCAATATTTTCCTGAATTAGTGAATAAGCAGGCAATTTTGGGTATAAAGTATTGTTTGATGCACTTTGCAAAAATTCCAGATAAATTAATTATTCCATACACCCGTGAGCAAGTTAAAATTTTAGCAGCCACAGTGGATATGTGGGCAATTCTTGTTTGCTCGTTTCCCAATGTAATTGATAATCATTATCCTAAGCATCCTCTGCTTGCCATTGTTAATAAAAACTTAGTGTATTTTCCTGTTGTCACTTCAAAGGAGCCCCTAGTTAGTGCCCTGACCATCTTTATGGATGGATCAAAATCTGGACAAGGTGCCTTTTTTGTTCAAGGACACAAACAGCCAGTGGTCTTTAATTTTCAGCTGAATGTTCCACAGGCTGTTGAATGTTTAATTGTGCTTGAAGTTTTCAAAAGATTTGATCAACCTTTTAACTTATTTTCTGATTCATTATATGTTGTAAATGCCGTTGCTTCTCTTGAAGTTGCTGCTTCAATCAAGCAGGCCAGTACTATTTCTAATGTTTGGTTACAGATTCAATCCCTTATCTTAAACAGAAAACACCCTTTATATATTGGACATATTCGCGCCCACTCTATGTTGCCGGGCCCGATGGCAAGGTGTAATGATTTGGTGGACCAGGCAACTCGGACTGTGGCTCTGGTCGTTGCTGATCCTGTAGAATTGGCAAAAGACTTTCATAGATTGTATCATGTACCTGCTAATACCCTTAGGAAAAGATATAATTTGTCCAGGCATGTGGCAAGAGATATTGTTAAAGCCTGTAAATCCTGTGTTACCTTTCTTCATCCTCCCCATATGGGGTTAAACCCCAGGGGGTTGAGACCAAACGCCCTATGGCAAATGGATGTTACTCATCTGACAGAATTTGGTAAGTTAAAATATTTACATGTGTCTGTGGACACCTTTTCCGGTGTCATTCATGCCACACCTCTGGCAGGAGAAAAGGTGTCTCATGTCAAAATACACTGCTTAGAAGCTTGGGCAGCTTGGGGAAAGCCCCTTAGACTCAAGACGGATAATGGCCCTGCTTATACTTCCCATGGTTTTCGCGCCTTTTGCGCACAAATGCAGGTTGCCCACACCACCGGATTGCCCTACAATCCTCAAGGACAAGGTATAGTGGAAAGAGCTAATCGAAGCATAAAAGAAATGCTTCAAAAACAAAAAGGGTGAATTGCTGATTCAGCGTCCCCCAGGGAAAGACTTTCTCTTGCGCTCTTTACCCTTAATTTTTTAATGCTAAATGACAACGATCAGTCTGCCGCAGATCGGCATATGACAAGAGACCCCATGGATACTAAAGACATGGTTATGTGGAAGGATGTTACTAATAATAAATGGTATGGACCGGATCCGGTAATAACGAGATCCAGGGGAGCTGTTTGTGTTTTTCCACAGAGTCAAGAAGTACCTCACTGGGTGCCAACGAGACTGACCAGGCCGGTGGAGACTGCAGCAGAACCCCCTCTTGAAGATGCCATCCACTCATCTCCTGATGCAGCTGATCTTCCTGCTGTTAGCAACAGTGCTAATAGCAACCCCTGTGATAGCTAAACCAATGGCTGTGGGCTGTCACCAGGGCCTGGCCAGTTCCTATGCCCCTGCATGCAGACTCCCTTTTTCTCCCCACCTTATTTTCCACAGATTGTAGGATGGAAGACTGGATTGCCTCTGCAGTGTCCTTTTTCAAAGAGTGGGTGGGAGTCGGAATGTTTTTAGCCTGCTGCCTGGTAGGATGCGTGGTCTGCCTATGGTTGGTCTGTCGCCTTCGAGCCCAAACCAGAAGGGACAAGGTTGTTATCTCGCAAGCATTAGCCGCTTTGGAGAGTGGATCCTCACCCCAGATTTGGCTGTCGGCCCTGAGAGGCAATTAAGCCTTACCATTCTGCATAGCCTTAGCACCCCGAGGCATCAGGGGATCCCATTGCACCGGGACAGGTATGCAATTTGCAATTTGGGACAGGGTGCGAGGCAAGTGCACTGCACTTGAGGAGGACCATCTCCTCAAGAAGAGCATGCTGGGTTGCAAGTGGGTTGATGCCCAAGATCCCACCTCTGCCAAAAAGGCATCGGACGGGCCTGGTCATCACTGGGGAAGGCACGCCCCTCAGGCGAAGGCCAGTGCAAGGTCCTAATGTTTTAGACAGAGGCCCAACCTCTACTCTTACCTGTTGCCAAAAAACAAAAAAGGGGGAACTGTAAGGAGCCAGGGTAAACGCCATTACAAGATGGCGCCCACTCCCTTGCAGCTTTGAGGTAACCACTCCATTTCAGGCGGTGCTTGGCGGGACGGTGGGTCCTGGGCTTTGCGCGTGCGCAAGCCACGTAGAGTCCCCAGCCAATCCTGTGGCACCTGGTGACGGTGAAAGGCAGATGACAAATGATAGAAAGACCCGTGTTCCTACTCCCTATATAAGCAGTCATGTTTTGGGTGCACGCTCTCTTGCGCTCAAGCTCTCCTACAAGTAAAAGGGCACTCCAATAAAGCGTGATCTGAGAAGACTCCTGGTGTGGTGGTCGTTCTTCCTCGCTGGTAGAGAAGGCATTCGCCGCATTTATCTTTGCCAAGATTTAGTCAGGAGACATTAACACAAAGAATTTCAACAGAAACAATTTTGCTTAAACAATGAGACAAAGTCTTTGTATATTTTTATCTAAACTATTTTAGAGCAAGCTTTAACTACTTCCTCGTACTCAGGAAAATGCTTGATTAGCTGTTCGGCTATGCTTAAGTAAGTAGAAGAGCTTCTTCCTCAGCTCCCAGGAGTCTAACATGAGCTTTGAGATAGGGAGAGAGAACATATTCCCTCTATAGTCCGGCATGCCAAGAGCTTTCCACATACACAAACACAGTCCTCAGATAATCCTGAGGCTGGAGCCTGCATCATTCTGCCCCTCCAACACAGGCCCTGAGTCTTCACACAGATTGTCTCACCAACTCTTCTATTACTTTAAGCAAAAACAAAGCAAAGCAAAGCAAACAACATAGACTTTATGGTTAATTAAGCTGCTATTAAAGATTCCAGGCAGAATTATACTGTTAAATTATGTTAGTAAATATGTTTTGTAGATACTGATCTCACATGTGTCACAAAAATATCCATGGATTCATAACTAGAAACTCTGAACTGTAATGTATATTAATAAGGTGAGTTTCATTAGGTAGCCAATGAAGAGAACACCACACGGTATTCAGTCAGGTAAAGAAGTTTATTTACTGAACTGCTGGCCATGCCATACATGGTGGAAAGGCATGTAAAAAAATGGGGCGACCCAACCTCGGGCAAGGATGTATCTATGTGAAGGACCAGATGAGGTGTGGCCGTTTGGGGGAAACTCTGACAACACTGGATCTGGATGTGACTTCACGTTCTGGGACTCACCTCTGGTCAGATGGAAAGTGTGACCAGAGGCTAACCAGGATAGGGAGGAGGTGGCTGCCTCCAGGTGTGCCAAATACTAGGCAACACATAAAGGGTTGAAACTTAGCCAAGAAGTGGAAAGGTTTCTGCATAGGGTCTACATTACCTGGAACAGACCTAACACCAAATATAGGTAGTAGCTCTGACATATGACCCCTGACTCCAAACAATTCATTCTCAATTATTTTCTTTCTTTCTTTCTTTCTTTCTTTCTTTCTTTCTTTCTTTCTTTCTTTCTTTCTTTCTTTCTTTCTTTCTTTCTTTCTTTCTTTCTTTCTTTCTTTCTTTTTCTTCCTTTCTTCCTTCCTTTCTTTTCTCCCTCCCCCTCTCTCTTTTTTGTTTTTTTGGTCGGTCGTGGGGTTTGAACTCTGGGCTTGGGCACTTTCCCTCAGCTCTTGAGCTCAAGGCGAGCACTCTACCACTTGAGCCACAGCTCCACTTCTGGTTTTTGAGTGGTTTATTGGAGATAAGGGTTTCACGGACTTTTCTGCCCAGGCTGGCTTTGAACCGCAATCCTCAGATCTCAGCCTCCTGAGTAGCTAGGATTGCAGGTGTGAGCCACCAATGCCCAGCTCTCTCTCTCTATCTCTCCTCGCTTTCACTCACCCACCCTCTCTCCCCTACCTCAGTATTCTCAACTCTCAAATAATAAACACTTGCTGAGTTGAACTCACAGGCTGGGAGAGCAGCTCAATTGGCATATGTGAAATTTATATAATGTTTCCTTATACCTCTACCACAAGTCACTGGAATCAAATAATGAACACTCAGCAGCATGGCATCTCAAGCCATTTGGAGGAGGAAAGCAAGCATGCTCACTGCATTCTGTGAGGTCAACTCTAGGAAGGTGGGGCAGACTCCTCCCTCCTCTTGCTATCTCTCAACCCAGTTTCTGCATCAGTAGAGGTGACTGTCTCAAAGATTGCCAGTTACTCAAGTGACATAGGTATTAGGCAGAGACTTAGCCTCTTGTGGTGCTGAGATTAATGGCATGATTCAACATGATCCACTAGTTTGTTGAGATTGGGACTTCTTAAATTTTTGGTTAAGCTCTGTTCAAATTGTGATCTATTTATTTCTGATTGCTAACCATGATTATAGATGTGAACCAGCACATCAGACCATTCAAAGTTCTTTATCCCACATGGAAGACATGAAATTTATTTTACCAAATGACATACAAGTTGACAGACAGCAAAAGTAAGTCCTTAATTCTGGTCAAGATGTGTTATTAATGTGAACCAAAATTACTTAGCAAAATATGTGACTACTGTGATTATACTTTGAAACTTACCCTACACTTGAATATCAAATCACATATGTTAGCTAATGATTCACTCAAATTACCTGTAATCATTTATGTCTGTCCTATCTTCTAGAAGTAGGGAGAACTGGAACTCACACAATTAACTAAAGTGGGAGAATTTGAGATGATCACAGTTCTGAATCAGTCTAGGAAACAAAGTATCACCCATATCAACCTACTAGGTAGGGATATTGGAATGCAATCATGATCCCTGCTTTTTGGGTTGGGTGCAAAAATTGCTACTCTATAAGCAAAGTAACTTAAACTAGAAAGGATTGGTGGAATGACTCCAGTGGTGGAATACTTGTCTGGAAAACACAACATCAAAACTCAAATCAACTTCCTAAAGATAAAATAAGAAAAGGAAAGAAAGAACAACTCATACTGAGCATGTGTTCAATGTAAAGATTTACACTAAATTATTGTAGTTATAAATGCCATCATTTATTTCTAGGAGCACACACATTTTGTGTCAAGACTAAATGAAAAAATAATACCATATATATAAAGCTTTGGTAAAACACAAGTCTAGCTTACAATGGGGAACACTTAAGTTTACATGTGCAGTGTTGTTGCAGGGTTGTTAAGGTTTATGGAAGTCCATCGTCTTGATGAACTTGACATGATGAAATTACCTAACCATACATAAACATACAGTTCACTGGACAGATACTGCTGATATATATATATATATATATATATATATATATATATATATGCATTTATATATTAACTGACATGTAAATAAAAATAAAAATTATAATGAATAAATTTAGTGAACAGATAACTTTCCCAAAGTATTACTTTACCTGAACCAGTTCATATCTTAAAGTCTCCAATGCTATATAACACTTACATGGTTGCTGACCCCTTCCAATTTTATATGATATTGTTTTTTCTTTGTTTTTCAGGTGAAAAGCCTGCCAATAAATATACGTTCATGACATTCCTTTCATTAGAAAATGAAAAGCACGTTATGTTATCTGGCTATTTATGTTCTATCAAAGTATTTTTTTTTATAATTTCAAGTGCATATTGTTTTAGATCTCACTTATTCTCTTCCAATAGTAGCTATGGAAGGGAGAAAATGAAGGATTATTCTGTTACTTTGGGAGTTTCTGTTATTAATAACTGCAATAAATATGAAAATGAAACTCTGAAATTAGTTAGAGATGTAACTTGAAAGTTACTTTCTAGAAACTCATGTTACTCCCTCAACTAAATCACAGAACTTAAAATAAGTAACATTTTTAGCTGGGTGCCAATGGCTCATGCCTATAATCCTAGCTACTCAGGAGCTGAGATCTGAGGTTAGTAGTTCAAAGCTAGCCCTAGCAAGAAATCCATGACACTCTTCCTTCCAATTAACCACCAGAAAACCAGAAGTAGCACTGTGGCTTAAGTGGTAACGTGCTAGCCTTGATCTGAAGAGCCCAGGGACAGTGCCCAGACCCAGAATTCAAGCCCCCTGACCAAGAAAATTAAAAAGGAAAAAAAGGGGGAAAAGTAATATTTTAAAGCTAATGTGCATGTAAACACAAATTTGTCTATAAATAAAACTATAACAGCCCCTGGACTGGCAAAAAAAGAGATTAAAGTGAAATTGCCTTCAATAATTCATTTAGACGATCTATACTGAGGGCAGGCTACTGGAACTCACATCACTAATTGAAGAGGTAGAATTTGAGAGGATCACAGATCAGAACCAGTGTGCAAGGAAAATAATAAGAGTCTCATACCATCCTAAAAGTTCGCATGTTGGAATGCATTTGTGATCCTCGCTACTTGGCAGACAAAAGTGAGGAACTTAGCCTGTGTTGGCCCCTCAGCAAAATGGATAACTTATGAGCAAAGTAAATAAATCAAAAAAGGATATTCTAAAGGTAGAATACTTGTTCAGCAAACAAAATATCTAAATTCATACTCATTTCCTAAAAGAGGAACGAAAAGGGAAGAAAGAAAGAAAAAAGAAAAAAAGAGAGAGAAAGAGAGAAATAAATAAAGAAAGAAAAGAAAAGAAAAGAAAAGAAAAGAAAGGAAGGGAGGAAAAAAGAAAGGGAAAAGCAGAGGTATAAATAAAAACCTCAGCATGCCTTAGAAGTTAACAATGACCCTAAATCATTTTAGCTATGAATACCATCATTTACTTCTGGGCAGAGACATTTTGTATCAAGCCTTAAAAAAACATAGCATACCACATACAAAGCTTGTGTTCAGTATAGGTCTGCCTTAAACTGTTGGAACAATGGGAATGTATGTCTAGTGCTGTTGCAGGTATGTTAATGTGTGTGGGAGTTTATCATCCTGATGATCTTGAAATGATTAAATTGACTACACAATTACCTTGGCAGATCCCTGTTGAGACCTTTATTAAGTCACAGGTTAACAAAGAACAGTATATACAATGAAATATATTGAACAACAAGGCATTGTGACCAAAATTATTTTTACCTGATTCAGTGTATTTTTACATTCTATATCACATGTACAAGTTCCTCATTCCCTTCTGTCTCATTATGTTGTCATTCCTGGGTTTTGTTTTGTTTTCAGAACCATGGAATTAGAGGGCATTTCTTATATTTTTGTCTTCTAGTCTTCAGAAAGTCTGCAGTTAAATATGCTTAAGTTCCTTTCATTAGAAAATTTAAACCACATTGAGTAGGGTCTTCATCATGATTTTGTTACGATGTCAAATACATTTTTATTTCTGGCATTCTACCTGTATAATCTCACTTCAATCTTTTCCAAAGGGCACTTTAGTGAAAGGAGGAAATTCCAAGTGGATTTGGTATAGAATTTCTGTTACTAAAAACTCTGGTACATAGTAAAGTAAGCAAGTCCAAAATTATTCATTAGAGAGATGACTTGAAAGTCATCTTTTTACATCTTAATACTCTTTCCTCAACCAAACCAGAGGATTTAAAATAACTAATATTTTTAAATTAATGGACACAAATGTGCACGAAAATTCTAGAAATATAATGATCACTCATGAAACCTTACTGATACTTTAAAGTATGCTTTCCAGTTAGAGGAATCATCATCACACATTTTCACACAATGTGTATCTGCCTAGTAACAGAACCCCAAACTACACTAAGGCATCTAATAGCTATCTAATTTTTCTTGCTTTCCTATCATATTGATTAGTATGAATTCTGTGACCATTATAAAATCACATTTGTAATAAAACTTACTAGGTGGGAACGTCAAGGATGAGGTGGTGTGGGGTTTCTCATGGAGACCTCTCTGTTTCAAGGGAGGAGTTGGTATTGGCACAGCCTCTGTGGTAGAGCAGGGTGGGGCTTTGTGGGTGAAAGCCAGTCTGTGTAGGGCTTTGAGACAGCAGGGAGGGGACAGGAAAGACTAGACTTGTTAGGAGCAAGGTCTCTTGTGGAGTAGGTGGGACTTAAGGATGGAGACTGGCAGGTGGATTGGTTTTCAGTGGAAGAAGGCATGGTCACTGGGGAAGAGGCTCTTTGGGACAGAGCTTTGAAAAGGAAGAACAAGGCTACAAAGGAGGAGGTTACTTAGAGGAGGGGTTGTGGTGCAGCACTGTGAGCCCTGGTGGGATATGTAGGGTGAGGTTTCCCATAAGGCAGGGAAGAGAATGAAGGCATTCTGGTGCAGGAACGCGGAACTGTGAGGGAGAGGCTCTTCAGGGTCTGTGAGAGGGCAGAGCGGTGCTAGGAAAAAGTGGGCTAGTAAGGGGCGGGGTTTCTGTTGGAGAATGGCAGGTCTTTGGGAAGTGTGTTAGGGTGGATGTGGGGTTTCTGGCAGAGCAGGATGTAGAAACAATGTATGGAGGAATTTTTGCGGACCAGAGCTTGGTGAGACCAGGGATAGGATCCAGTGGACTAGTCTAGTTAGGACAGGGTTTCTGGTGTAGCCAGTCACCACTTCGAAAAGAGGAGTAAGGTTGGGTGGGGATTTTAGTGTTGCAATGCAGGACATTAGACTTTGGACAGGGTTTCCAGTGGGGCAAGGCAACCTTCAAAAAGGGACTATGAAGGGACAGGGATTTACATTTGAGCCTGGTGAGGCTTCCAGAGGGAGGCCAACAGATGCAGTGGTTTGCAGTGGAGCAATGTGGGTGTCGAGAGATGGGATAGTGTGGTGGGGTTGTCTAGTGGGGGTTTTCTAGAGTAGGTCAGAGCTTGGAGTGATGGGGTTAATTGGAAGAGGGACTTTGAGAAGGAGTGGAAGGTCTACAGAGGTGTAGGGTAATTATGGGCAGGGTAACTGGTTGAGTAGGTTGTGGATCTCCGGGAGGATACAATAAGGGGGAATTCATCTTGGGAACAATGCAGCCATTGAGAGAGTAGATATGGGAGGTAGAGGGGCCTGTGGTGGAGCAGGGCTGGCTTTCCAGGCAGGAGATGGGCTGTGTGAGATGCTTCTGCTCAACCAAGGCGGTGCTACAAGGGCAGTTATAGAGTGGTGGAGAGTTTTTGGTGTAGCATGAAGGGCTTTGTGGTAAGAGGTAGGTTCAGGGCTGGGTTTGAGACGTTAGGCCACTTAGAAGTAGACTAGTTATGGATGGAGTTTCTGATGAAACCAAGAGGGGTCGAGGGAGAAGTCTGGTTGGGAGTGGGGTATGAAAGGGATGGGAGGAACTTGGAGGTAATAGAATTTGGGAGCAATGGGACTTTGAGGGAATAGAATAGTTAGGGATGGGGTATCTGTTGGATGAAGTTAGGATTAGAGGGAGGAGCCTGATGTAGGCGGGGTTCTTTGTGCAGCAAGGTGGATCATAGGAGGAGATATGGGTGTGACCTGGTTTCTGGTGGTGCAGAGCAGGGATTACAGGAAGGGGTGGAGTGGAAGAAGGCATTCCCTGTAGCAGAGGAGGACTTTCAGGAAGGATTCTGGTTGCAGTCAGGCTTTTGAAAGTTTAGAGCAGGACTACCAGAGGTAGGTTAGTTAAAGTTGAGCTTTTTAAGGATGAAGCTGACTGGAAGTGTGTTTCCAGTGGATCCAGTCAAGTTTTATGGGAAGGGGGGATAAGAAAGGGACAAGACATAGTGGAGAGTAGGGTACAAAAAATAAACAATTACTCTAATAGGAACACCATTTTCAGTCAGTTTAGAATTATATTACTTTTCTGTATGCGAGAGATATTGGAGAAAGTAAGCAAGTAATAATTCCTTCCTAGTGAAATTTTTCTGTATTCCAGTTGTGTGAAAATAAAACCATGGGTCACATCAGGATCAGAGATCCACAGTAGACTAAGACACATGAAGCACTGGACTGGATTCCCCAGCACAACCTTTAAGGACTACAAATAAAAATTTTAAATATCTCACTTGGTCATAATGGACACTCTATTATCTTAAAATTTTGAATGAATAGAACTATTATTCTGACTGTTTTAGAAATCCTAAAACTAAGTAAATGATAATGTTTTAACTTTATATAATATTGGGAAGTATACTAAAATAATTAGGAAAATATAAAATTGTACACAGTATATTTGTTGTCCAGCATCAATTTTAATCTAAAAGAATTTGAAACCAGCAAATTGCCATCTAGTGAGATTGCAGATTGGTTTATTTTCAGTCATCAAAATGGTGACTTAAGGAATGTGTCTTCATCATTGGATACATCGATGTTAAAACATATCTAAAAATGTGAAGCACTACACAGACCCTTAAGAAACTCAGAAGGATCTGTGAAATGAGATTGGAATAAAATTAATGACTAATTACAGTAGGAATTGATCTTCACTAGGCCATAATTATTTTCCAGAAGAAAAGACTACATTGAAAAATAAACAAAACAGTCAAAAAGAAGCAGGCAGGCAGACCTTGAAGTAAACATTATCCAATGAACAACACCTATTGAAGAATGACTGCAATAATCTTTTACATAAGTTAAAGTACTGATCTATGTTCTTCCTTTATGACAAATAACAAAGCCATGAAAATTTAGTAATAATTTTCAAGACATTAGACTTTACAGAAGGAATTCAATGAATGTATTTCTAGAAAGTAAAGATAGATGTCTGAGATAAAGAGTAAAGCAAATATCCCCAATTTTTAGCTCTTTGAGGTGAGAGGGGTACAAGCCGAAGCACAAGGAGAATGGACAGAAGTACAGTAATGCATACCAGTAGTTCCCAAGATACAATGATGAATGTAACAGGGGAGAAAATCAACATGACCATCACAGGACTTAGCCCTGGAGAGTAGAGAGAACAGTGAAAATCCATGGAGAATTACAAAGGATGACCTTGCATATTTGGCAGAAGTGTGCATTCATTTTAGTCTAAAATATGTGTAGGTATTATAGGAAACTATTTGTGCTCATATGGTGCCTCAAGTAGTGATAAACTTATGATTTACAGGACATTGAATAATCATAAAGGTCTTGCTTCGGTAGTGCAGGGTTAAACCTTGATAAATTCTGTTTTTAAACACCTAACACCCTAATACCAAGACAAGAAGATTCAAATTATATATAAGTGACTTGACTGCAACAATAGAATTCAAAAAATCAAATCACATAATGTGGATACAAAAGGATTACATTATTAAGGTAATCTTTAAACAACACACATTTTATGTGAATAGTCCTGATTATAAATGATTTGTTTTCCATACAGATTTTGGATGCACAAAAGCAACAAAAATAAAACCGAACAACACAAAGCAAATGACACTTGGCAATAGAGCTAGATGCCAGTATCTCATCTCATGAGGCTGAGATTGGAAGACCATGGTTCACAGATGGCTGGGGTAGCAATCCATGAACGTTTATGTTCAATTGTTCAATCATACACAGAGTAAAACCTTAGTTAAAATAGTACAGATTCAGTCAATCATGAGTGAAAAACACAAGCAAGATTTTGAGGCTCCATGTCAAGTTTCATTACTGCACACACACACAAACACACACACACACACACACACACACACACACACACACACACACACACACACACACAGAGCGAATATTAAGAGTGTAAAAAATGAACTTATCTGCCAGGACTATCCTAAGCATATATTAATTAATGAAAATGATGGAAACCATAGAGCCTATGTTTCTTGAGTCTCGCTTCCTTCACATAATGATCTTTTTCCAAGTCTTTCCATTTTCTTAAGAAAGGGCCTGTGTCATTCTTTCTGATAGAAGCATGAAATTCCATTGTGTATTTATACCACATTTTCTTGATCCATTCATCTATTGAGGGGCATCCGGACAGGTCTCATGTCTTAAATATGGTAATAATCCTGCAAAAAACATACTTGTGATGGTAGTTTTAGTGTTTTATTTTTTGGAGTCCGGTCCTGGGGCATGAACTATGGGCATGGGCGCTGTCCTTCAGCTCTTCAGCTCAAGTTTAGGGCTCTATCACTTGAGCCACAGTGCCACTTTTGGGCTCTTTTCGTTTTACTTATGTGGTACTGAAGAATCGAACCCAGGGCCTCTTTCATGCAAAGCAAACACTACCACTAAGTCACCTTCCCAGACCAAGAGAAGATATTTTAACTTATTTTCTACATGTAAATTAATATTAAACAAAGCTAATTAAAATAATTACTTATTTACTCTTCAGAAGATTATTATAGTACTCTTAGATATCTTGGAGGAAAAGACTTTAGACTCATTACAACTGATGCCTTGCATTGAAATTACAGGCTAAACTTTCTTCTTCATGAAACAAAAGCTTCAGTTCTTTCATATTAGAATTATAAAATCATAATACCTGCATGTTGATTTTTTCCTCTGCTATTTTCAATTCCATTCTTCATCCATTAGCTATTTAGAGATAATTTCGACAAATGCCCATGAGTGGGATGGCAGGCCCCAAAGCTATGTACATTTTACCATACAAAATGATGCTAATTGAAATGAACTCCAAGACATGGAAACAACAAGTACTTTTTTTTTTCAGATATCAACCTTGATATCGGTAAAGAAGTGTACCTAGATCTTATTTTATTTCATTTCTCTTTGATTTATCTCTGGACATCTCTGTCTTGATTCTGGTACCTTCCATCTTGTATATACATTATCTGATTTGTAGAAGGAAAGGGAAATAACATAAGGATTAAAGAACTGACCCATTGCAACAGTGATATTCACAAGACAATATCCCGGCAATGAACTTTACAACTTTGGGGTGGGGGGTAGAGGTGGGGGTGGGATAAGATAGGAGAAAAACAATGGAGTGGGTAACAATATTCAACAAGGAATTTACCCTACTCATGTAACTGTAACCACTCTGTAGAGTACCTTTAAATAAAATAAAATTTGCAAAAGTGAACCTACCCTAGAAAACAAATATCCTTTTCAAAATAACCCATCTGTAATAGTACTTTTGAGTGATTCTAGAGTCAAACTGTTATACCTGGAAAGGGATCTATTGGGAAGCCCTCTCAAATGGCAATCAAAAGGTTGAGAGCTGTGCTCTGTAAAGGTCAAACCGTTAAGGGAAGACAAGGGTATGAGTTATTACCTCAAAAGTATTTACGTTAGAGCTGTTGGACACTAAAAGTTTAAGACTTTGGAGACAAGATGGATGTCTGTGCTATGGTTGTAATGACTATTGCTCCCTTCTGCTCCCTAAAAATAAGGGATTCAATTATCACTATGTATACAAACAATAACTCAGTTAATAGTTGTAACCACAAGCTAAATTGATGCCTTAGTTTGTGAATATACCTGTAATCACTCACTACTGCACCACTGTAGTAGAATTAATATAAACATGTTAAGCAGAATTTGGGGATCCGGAAGCCAGCAATGAAGCTTTGGGTCCTCTGGTGTCTATTTTCCTATCACTTCCTGTGATTTATCAGTTCTTTGGCCAGGTATACCATCTTCTTTGCTGTTCCATGGTTGTGGTCAGTGACAATACTGAAATTTTGAACACCTCAAAACAAACTATGGAAAAACACTTCCCCCCAAAAAATTCACAAATGTATAGGAGCACTGGAAAAGGTACCAAACATCAGCAGTCACCCTATGATCCTCTAGCAAGAAAGTATAATTCAGGAGTATCTTAACTTCTGATAATATAAGCGATGGACAATTGTCCTTTTTGTACATTTGGCATTTGGTATTGCATAAATTTTCAGAAACGCATATACATTGTGAAATAATGTTATTTATTTCATAGGTCACAAACCTCATCACTGGAGTGATGATCCTAATGTCTTATCTCAGTTGCTTGATTCAGACTTAGATGAGTGTGAATTGCATAATTATGAACATTTCTCCATGAAACTTAACAACACAGAATGAAGTGTGAGGGTAAGTCCACTCCATACCTCTAAAGATTTTACATATATTACAGTAATACCCACCTAAACTGCTCAGCACTCACAGCACATTGGTGTGTTATAATTGTCTTCAGTTCAGAAATACTCTAGAGTTTAAAGTAGAATGATGGGCTGTACATTTTCAGTGCAAGAGTGATGATCACACCCTGCAATTACTCTCAGTGGAAAATTCTTCCTATACATTTTACTGATTTAGCTTCTACTCTGTGCTATACCATTATCAGGGAGGGTCACACTGTATTGAGCTAAAATACTGCAGCAACCTTAGCTACCTTTGAATTTTACCTCTAATCTTAATACCAAGGTCAACTCCGCAACTCTAATCACATGATTAGTAAACACCTGAACTTTCCAAGCTTGGTTAAAAATTCAGCTATCATTGCTCATTGCCAGTGTTAAAGATCTCACTCCATTAGATTTATTGTCTTTCTTCTGGTATTTCCAACACTGCCTTAGATGTTGGTTTTTGATATAGAGAATTTAGTTTGCATTTGATTCATTGAAGTGTTAGTGATTCCAGTTGAACTGCATATATTATAATGTAAGTAATTTGATGTTTTGACATATGATTTTAATTTTGGCAATTGAGGAAGTCAATACATATCACTCACAAAGGTTTCTTTATATGTACTGCTATTGCTTTATTGTGAACTTCCTAAAAGCCAGCCATAGGAGAACATGTCCTAATCCCATCACTTCTGTCATTGAGACAAGGCTTGAAAGGTCCAGACGACTTGGCACTTCAGAGTAAGAAGGTTTCTACAATGAAGGGTGAGAGAATAGAAAAAAGAGCAAATGAATCTACCAACTGTTTTGTTACATGTTCTTTACACTTAGCCATTAAGACACCATAATATTATTTTATTACTTCTTACCTACTCTTTTCCTGTTCTGAGATGTTTTATTTATGGATCTCTAAGAAATCATATAAGAATCATATAATAAATCTATAAATCATATAAGAAATCTTAAAAAAATAGTTGTTAGGGATATATAAACTAAAAGGAATACTTTCAGGAAAGTATTAAGCACATAAAATGTAATGCACACCTAAAATTGTTTCTTTATTGGAAAGTTCAGCAGTTGTAGTTTATTGATTCTGATAACAAAGTTTATAAACTAAGTTACAATAGTATTCCAAAAGGAACACAGAACTAGAAAAATGAAGGGTAGCACTAAAGAACGCTACTGCTGCCACTAATATTGTAAGAATAAAATTTAAGCAAAACGCTTTCAGAGTAAAAGCCACAGGACAGCCCCAACATTACTTTAATTGCTTCATATGAAGAAAAGACCTTGGTTTGTAAAGACAAATTTTCACAGATATTAACATCAGTTGGGTATATATTTCTTAAGGCATTTAGGAAGGATGCTGTGACTATGTTGATGGAAGCTGACTTCTTTGGGACCTACTTCACAATGTGCAAACACCATTCCAAGCACTGCATCTGCATTAGGTTAATTGTAGTGCTCATGATAGTTCTTCCAGTTAGTAAATTAATTAAGTATTTTATTAAAAACAGAAGTAGGCAACAAGGCCAAACAAATTTCCCAAGTACCTAATACTGATCAACTATAGACCCATAATTCAAATCCAGGTTTCCAGTAGGCATATTTGAGGATATTCTGTAAATTTCACATTCATTAGCTTTCAAGATGTATGGAGAAGATGAACTCATATTATCTTCCTAATTATGGTTATAATGACAATAATATTGCTACAGAATATACATATTTTTAAAGGAAAAGGGTGTGGGTAATAACATTGTAGGTGATCTTTATACCAAATAAGGCCTGAGCAAAAAAGAAAAGTAAGGGGCTAGGGAGGTGGCTCAGTGGTAGATCGATTACCTTGAATGCATGCGGTCCTGGGTTCAATTCCTCAGCACCACATAAGCAAAAAGAATAAAGTTGCAAGTGGCACTGTAGCTCAAGTGGTAGAGCACTAGCCTTGATCTGAAGAGCTGAGGGACAGCACCCATGCCCAGAGTTCAGGCCCCACGACCGGACCTCCCCCAAAATAAAGAAAAATAAAAGAACCTAGGCCCCAAATTTAAGTCATAGTACTAGCACTGATATACCATATATATATATATATGGTTCATGGTTCCTATAATATACATATATATGGTATATGAGTGTGTGTGTGTATATATATATATATATATATATATATATACATATATATATATATATAGTTCCTAAAATATACAGTTAGTTAATTTGTCGAAATCTTGTCATAGATTAAATATGAGGTGCGAAAACGTATGTAAGTCTGAAATGTTTCCAAGCTATTTTGTCAAGACAGCTGGAAGAGTTATCACTTAATCAAATAGTAATGAGGGATTGGTTTGTAGATAGAAATCAAAGCTCACTTTGGGATCTTTTGAGTTTTCTAAAATCAGTAGTTAGTAGTTATCAGTAGACAGGATGCTATTAAGGAATGAATTAAAGAAAACAGAGCTGGAGAAAAAAATACAGAAATAATTACTGTACTCAGTGGTAACAACCATGAGAAGGACTATGACAGAGCTAAGCCCTGGGATACACAAATATGTAAAACATGACAAATGAAGAAAAACAATAATAAGTATGTAATGCAGACTTATATGGGTAGGTATTCTTAATGTTTAAGGGCTATGAAGTGATTGTGTGATGACCTAAAATTTATGAAATTGGTAAGTTCAACTATCCTTTGGGCCAACCATAGCTGATAGTTTAAGTAAAACCGAGCCACAATAGTGTGTCTTGATTTACCAAAGTGAAAATAGGCCAATATTTGGCAAGCCACTTTTTGGACATGTGGTTGGAGTGGCAATTACTGCAGTTTGTTCAAGTGTCAGTAGAAAGCTACAGGGTTAGCACAATGATAGAAATCTTTCTGGGATCTGATAGATTTTTCCCTCTGTCTTCAATTTCCCTTCTTTTATGAGAGCTAAAATATCATTACTGCAAGCCTGTCCAAATTGTACCTTTGGCAAGTTAACAGATAGTCACTCTATCACATGCCCAAATAAAAGAGAATGGGAACAGGTCCACATTGAGCACTCATAGTAGACTGGTCTCTGGACTTTCTCAGAAGAGCCTTCTGTCATTGTGGGATGGATAGGGCTGGATAATATGAAAATAGACACCTCAGATTGAAAGTATTCTGCTAAGTTGACACTTGAGATATTAGATGTTTTAAGTGCATTGTATTGATTTTTATGAATCAATACAGATTCTTCATACCATATGATGTTACTAGATTGTAATATGCATGCTTATTGCATTTCCTTTGTATAACCTATAGTATGCTTTGAAATTTGGTATAAAACATTCGCCTATTTATTTATTTATTTTTAATATGGATTACTCTAGTTCTCAAGAGTAAGGAAATGCCCTGGAACTTTGTAATTTGATGTCATATGTAATTTTTTTAGTCTTATTTATTGTCTATTGCAGCACCCGCCTATATGTAATTTAAACTGTAGTTTTCTTCAAGTGTATCATCCTACACTGAAGTTTTTTTCTTACAAGCTTTCTAATAAATATGTAATCTATTCAATTTTGAAAAGTACTGCTGTACCTCCCACTTATTTGTGGCATTTCTGAAATCCAAGTTCCTCTGTGTGTCAGGGTGGATACTTTTGCCTGAAACAATTTTGTTATTGAATACATAACATCTGGCTACTTAGGGAACAAAGATGTGAAGCTACAGTATCCCGATAAAGATCTTCCAGGACAATTCAAGGGCAACTCATGTACTGTCTGTGTAGGTGAATAGGAGAATAGAAAAGAAATTCTTATACATGAAAGTGACTGGGAGTGTGTGCACATAGGTGTTCACTTATTTATCTGTTGATATAGTTTTACAAATTCACTATTATTAAATGATATTTCATATATATATGATATATGTATCATATATACATATGTATATGATCACAATTTCCAAAATACAGAGAACCACATCCATGGGCATCACTTTCCTATGTTGCTCTTTGGGTAATAAGAATGAATCCTGGTATTGTCCTGTGGTTGAGAAATAACTCAGAGATTCAAATGTTTTTCTTTCAATATGTCACCTGTTCCTACATCTAAAACTAGGAAGTTTGTTAATGCATAATACATGTTATAATACATTTAATATATTATATAATGTATAATATATTCTATATTATAATATATTATATATAATAACTGACATTATTATATATTTATAAGGAAAAATAAAACAAATATATCGATGTCCATACATTCCTAGCCATGATTAGGTTCAGTAGCGTTAGGTGCATTACATCTCAACAGGAAAAGTCTACTGAAGTTCTGATGACCTCGAGCTAGATAAGGAAAATTTCTGTAAAAAGAGTCTCTCTTCAATTATGAGAAAAAATAAGTTTGGAAGATTTTTTCTTTTGTTTTATTTTTTTGTTTTTATTTAGGCCGGGCAAGGGGCCTGAACTCTGGGCATGAGCACTGTGCCTCACCTCTTCAATTTAAGGTTTGTGCTCTACCACTCGAGCCATAGCAGCACTTCTGGATTTTTCTGTTTATGTGGCACTGAAGAATCGAACCCACAGCCTCATGCACGCAAGGCAAGCACTCTACCACTGAACCACATTCCTAGCCCAAGTTTGGAAGTTTTTGAGAAGAGGAATTTGGCATTTGCTTTGCATCCTGTATTAGTAAAAAGTAAATATCATTTTGCTCCACATATTGTCTCCTTTTATGTTCCCTTAACAGTTACACATGAACATAATTCCATCGCATATCTTTACGTCCTTCTTTTATTTCTTTTATCATTATTGTTTCTTGTTGTTTTGCTGATCCTAAAGCTTGCACTCAGGGCCTAGGCATTTTCCCTGAGCTCAAGGCTCATACTCTACCACTTGAACCACAGCACCACTTCTGGCTTTTTCTGCCTGGGCTTGCTTTGAATCATAATACTCAGATCTCAGCCTCCTGGGTAGCTAGGATTACCGATGTGAGCCACTAGTGCCCAGCAAGTCCCTCTCTTTTAGATATTATTCTAAAAGCCTCCTATCGAAGGTCACTCCTAAGATAGTAAATGGACCTATGCCAATAGTTCCTTCAAATTCTCATCTCCTGTTATGGCTATGGTGTGTCATTTCCATTGTATCCTGAACCTACTTCACTGTTCTCTTCCTAATCCATGATTCTCGATGTATTCCTAATAATTACCTAAATTTTGTGGCTATAAACCCTAAATTACTCAACTATTAATTGAATTTAATTTTTTCAACATGATTGTTGTTCTGTACAAATCTGAGCTTATATTCACCTCTTGCATCTATCTTTTGGCATGAGCAGAGCCTGGGCCTATTCTACCTTAAATGCAAGAGGTTAGCCAAAGAATAGCCTACAGTATTCCTGCCTAGGAGCCAGGACAAGTAGTTGAGTGCCTGAAAGAAGCAATGCATTCCTGACATGAGAAGGGGTGAGAGAGACAACAGCCTAGAGAGAAAATTGGCAGTCACAACATTTAACAACTTCTCCTTTGGGGAAACTGACCTCCTTCAAAGTGGCAGTGAGATAACTTACCTAGTGAATTTTATTATATCAAGGAAGTTGTCATGTCTCACTACACAACTCCCTTGTAGTCAAAGAGAGGGTCATTCTTTTGTTTCCTCCTTAGGCCTAGTCTTAGTTTATCTCCATCTTAGACTTTGCTCAGACTCTATTCCTACCAGAAGGTCCCTGATGAGGAGAAAAGTGTGATCTCCTGGCTTCTGACTGGCCCTTTGGAACCTGAGGCCACTTTTAGTTTTCAACCTATTCCTTCTGACAATGGGAAAGCTCATTCTCTGAATTGTGCCCTAGTATCAAATCCCTTCAGAGAAACTCAAGGAATGACAGATTCTGCCTGAGGGAGTGAGTTTCTCCATTTCCAAAGAGGTCAATTAATATCTGGTAGTCCTTCACCAGATCCTCCAAGCTGGAGTGGATGTTACCTCAGATTCCAAGCCATCCTCCATATTTCTCTTTCTCATGAATCAAAAGGTTACAGGAGTTTAGTTCAGAAACAAGGAGAAATGAGAGTAACAGAAGAACCATTGGCAGGGTGAGGAATTAGAAGCTTTGGGTGAAAAAAAGGGCTCAGAAAATCTAGGATCAGGGGGCTGGGAAGGTGGGTCAGTAGTAAAGCACTTGCCTTGCACTCCTGAGGCCCTGGGTTCGATTCCTGATCACCACATAAGCAAAAACAAAAAAGCTGGAAGTGGCGCTGTGGCTCAAGTGGTAGAGTGCTAGCTTTGAGCTGAAGAGCTGAGGGACAGCGCCCAGGCCCAGAGTTCAGGCCCCACGACCAGACCCCTCTCCCCCCCAAAAAGAAAATCTACGATCACTCACATCATTTGGGAATCACGTCATAAGATTAGGGAATAAAAGTAATAAATTACTACCTAAAGTACTAACTCCACTACTCTACATTACAAGTGTTCTGTCAAAAGTTAGCTGTCCTAGCTCTATTTTGATCAGGAAAACGGAGCACATTTTTCCTCACAAAGATCAACAGAGTATCTTTATCCATACCCCAGTTTGTTCTTACTCTCTACTTTTCTGTTACTTTCCTTTGCTGGATTCAATCAATGACACTTGAAAGTGTTAGCATCTTCAGACGTGTAATTACACTTTCTTCTAATCCATTTATTATAAAGTAAAACAAATTATAGGGAAACGTATATCTATGGCACATTTTCTTCTATGGCATATTTATTTGATGTTATTAAGTATTATTTTAATAGTTTCATTGTTAAAACTTGAGGAAAATGTTTTACTATTAGCAGTAATTAGTTGCACATATTTTTCCATGTCTGTGTATTTCTAAGCTTCTAACATCGTCTTTTTCCCCAACTGTTGCCTTCTTAAAATTGCTTCAAATTATAAACTATATATGATGGTCCTCTATGTGTTCATTGATATATTTAAATTTTGATATAATATCCACATATTATAGGATATATTCAACCTATTGTAACTGGTCTGAAAATCAATATGGACGTTCCTCATTAAAGCAAAAACACAATGCCACAAAACGTAGTGAAAGTGGGATTAGGTATATATTCAAAATATTTAGCAATGATACAGTAGAAACATTCACTTCTCATATACCAGAACATGTTTATAGCTATGAATAGCACATTTTCTTAATTCCCTCTTTCCGGTGCATCTAGGATGATTACACAACATGTTTGCTTTGAATATTGCTGCCAGGAACATGGATGTGCATGTTGATTAATGTTCCTTCAATATGTATCCAATTTTGGTAAAGGCCATCAAGATATCTGTCTTTTTGGTATTGTGTAAACTTCCATTAAGATATCCCTATGGGTTGCACTAGTTTACAATGCCACAAAACCAAATATAGTTCCTGATTTTTTTCAACTTCTCCAGCAGTTTATTTATTTGAGTGATGATAGCTATTCTGGTGTGTAAGATAGGATCTCAGTCACTTTCCTCTTTATTTTCCTTCATATTTGCTATGTAGATATGAATCTCAAAAATTTCATTTATTTAATAAACACTTACATTTGTATTTCATTTCTGATTAGTATCTTTCTTTTTCTTTTGGTATTTGATCAATTTATAAGATTTATAACATTTGATTTTTTCCCATTACAAATACTCATTTTAGTTAGTAAAAAGATTTTTTTTCATTACAGTGGTGAACAATTAACTAAAAACAACAAATTGTACATTTATATCACTGGATGTTTTTGTTTGTATTTACAGCCAGGAAATTGTTTCAATAAAGATGCTGAACTTCTTTCACTGATATACTAAAAGTATAGTATCTCATATTGGGCTAAAATCATCTCAGAATTAACAGTCAGAGCCTGGGCCACCCCAGTCTGGGCTAAGTAAAACCACTAATACAGCACAAACTGCATTTAAAGAGAGCAAAGGACTTCCTAAAAGTTAGAAGATAGGCATCACCTTCATGAAGCAAATGTTGAAGTTCACAAGCAGACCTTAGGAATCTGAATATCAAGAAGATCAAAGGATGAAAGTATTTAGAAGGACAACTTTAGAACTCAAAATTGGTGGGTGGGACAAACAATAGATACCAAAACTCAATGCTAAAGCGAAGGAGTATTTTACCCCAAACCTCAGCTGTGTCGGACTCTATCACACAACACACACACACACACACACACACACACACACACACACACAGGCTAGTGAGAGGCCTTTGCCAAAGTTCAGGCATTCTGGACTTAGACTCCGAATACTCCGAAAGTATCCATTGTGAAGACCTTTACTGAAAGTACACATTGTAAGTAGACTTTTACTGAAAGTTAGAACTCAGGTTCTTGGAAAAACCCTGAAATGTCACAATAACGTTCTGCCCATAACTCCCCTAGCAATAGCCATCAGCGGATGAAGGGAAGTACCTAAAATTACAGATTTTTTAAAAAAATTTAATTTTTTTATCTTTTTTATTGTGAAAATACTGTACAGAGGGGTTACAATTACATGGGCAAGATAATGAGTACATTTCCTATCAAACATTGTAGCCTCCTCCTTTGTTTCCCCCTCCCATCCCTTCCCATCCTCCCCCCGCCCCCCCATCGAATTCTCCTCCCCCTCCCCCCCAACCAAAGTTGTAAAGTTCATTTTTCTCCATAAGAACTTGTACATCTCATTGTTGCAATGGGTCCAACTGTATCCCTATTTAAACGATTTGTTTTTTCCCTTCTCCTCCACAAATTATTGCTTATTGCTTAGCCTGCACTTGCCAGCCAATAAGATTGTTATAAGATTACCCATTTAACTGAAGGGTCGAGGCTCTCAACTCTGACACACTGCAATGGTGACAGTTCTTATTCCAGGCTCAAGCTTGCAATAAATGACTCTAATGTGGTCGCATGAGAACTGGCTCCGTGGTGGTCTTGGGGATACTTATCTAAGTACAAGACGAGGGTACACAAAGAACCCCAGGAGCAGCTGTATCTGGGACAATGAAGCTTTTTTTCCTCTTCTTTTTAGATAAACTAACATGATGTTGCAGTTGGCTCCACAGCTGCTCCACACCTGAGCAAGAGGAAGGAAAGGGTGCCTTAGAATGCAGGACGGCCTTGTGTACCCCTAGTTTTCTGTGCAAGAATGCAATTCGTGGTCCCCTAGGCAGGGGTGGCCAAGCTCAAATGGGGGTATGCTTTGCCTAGAGGATGGCACCCTGTGAGCCCTGCATGCATGGTGAAGCAGCCTGGAAAGCCCTGTGAGTATCTCCGGGATGGCCTCTCAGTGGCTTGGAGAAGTTGACTCCTGCAGTTGGACAAGGCAGGAGGCAGGAGGAGAGCAAGAATCCAGAAGATGGGAGAGGCACAGAAGCAAATGCACCTCTTCTTTGAGACTCCTCGGCCATTCTAAGGAGGTTCACAACTCACACGTGGTGGCCACTGCACAAGTCCCCAGAGGCCCTACTTGTTTAGGGAGCAATGCCTGGTCCTGATGGTCCTGATCCAGAGCTGGAACTTCCCAAGTGGCCCTGAGCTTGGCTGGGCTGGAGCAGAGCCTACCAAATATGCTTCCTCTGCCCTGCTGTGTATAGCCTCCTAGCAGCTGCCCAGGCTACAGCACCCACAACAGGCCACCTCCTTGGGGCAGGCTGAGGCTGTGCTGACAATTCCTGGTGCCTGCTTCAAGGCAAGAGTGAGGCCTAGCCCACAACAGAGCTGGCCCTCACTTCCAAGGGCATTGAGAGAGGCATGACAACCACAGGCCCAGCCTTGCTGCCCTCACTGGCCCTAGAGGTTCCCTATAAGTCCCTGCCTTTGTTCTTGAAGTTCTTCAGCCATTGGTTGTCTCATTTTTCACTATCTGTTTGGGTGGGACTCGAGACTTCTTCCTCTCCTCACCAAGCAAACAGGCCGTAGCAAATCCACCCCAATTTCCACACCTCACAGACACTCCCCAGAACCCTTCTGCCTTTAGAGCTGCTGCCTGAGCTGTTGGCCAACTGCCTCTTCCTCCCTTCACAGCCTCCTTCAGGGCCTCCCCACCATCCTCTCCCCACCACCCTCAGCCCCAACCAAAGCTTGGCTTCTCCTGTGGCCTCCTTCCTCTCCACACAGCCCCCATCCCCAACCCCAGCAGGGCCACTGCTGTAGGGAAAAGAACTCTGGGACTGGCACAGCAGAATCAAAGGTGTCACAGTGTGCAGTCTGCTGGGGAATTGGAGGCAGCATAGGTCTCTGATCACTGTCTTTCACTTTATCTACACATGTATTAATTGTATTAATTTGGTATTTAATATTAGATCTCATAATTTCTTATTAAGCCTTTGCAGAATAGCTGGTAGAAATATAGTCCCAAATTTGTATTGTCTCTTGTTTAATTCTTTCGAGATTGAGAGATATTTTAAGTAGATATAACCATCATAACTTCTCATTTACACAACAGAGTTTTATTCAGAAAATATTTGCTTATGCATCTGTTATCAATTATTTACAAGACTAGAAATATTTAAAGTTCCAAATATTATAGGAAGATCTTTGATTCATGTTGAATGAATGTGAGTAGGTTGAGCTGTTGCATACATTCATGTGTGTGTGTGTGTGTGTGTGTGTGTGCAGGGGGGTTATATGTATCATTGAAATCAAGGACAAGGAATTTTTTCCTTTTTCTGAGATATGCATTATGGTGTTTCTTTGTTGGTGGTAGGCTCTAATTTCTTGCTTTTGTTTGATGTGCACATTCCAGCTCAATTTTTCAATCAAACCTTCTTATTTGATATTGAGCATATAGTGCTCTGATATTGCTTTGTCTTTAGTTTGTCGTCTAGGATCTTCTTTTCCTCTTTAACTATTAACATTCAATATAAATTTTACCTCCTGACTGTTTTTCCCCTTTAATTTGCATTTTGAAATAAGGATAATAAGACCTTTGATCTCTCTATTCATGAAGAAAAACTATTTTGAATTGTCTGTTTAATGTAATAATACCTGGACACATTTGTTAGCAACAAGATCTTAAAATTTCTTTTGTAGTTTTAGTTTAAAATACCCTCCTCCATCTTTTTAGTATTGGGAGACAAACACTTCCTAGTATCAATGATAACAGTTTTATTCATTAAAATATCAGTTAATTCATAATTTTGAATATGTCTAGTGGCAAATGTATACATTTCTCAATAGATTTGCTTGATAGACCCGTGCACAAACATACCACTCACAGGGGCTGAGAAGGTGGATCAGTTGTAGACACTCATAAGGGCTGAGAAGGTGCATCAGTTGTAGACAGCTTGCCTTAAATGCACGAGACCCTGGGTTTGATTCCTCAGCACCACCTAAGCAGAAAAAGATTTAAGTGGTACTGTGGCTCAAGTGGTAGAGCACTAGTCTTGAGCTGAGGAGCTGAGGAATAGCATCAAGGCCCAGAGTTCACCACCGCCGACAAATTAAATCAATAAATAAAACTCATACTCAAGTACATTAATTTCAAAGATTAATGACTATTTTAGTTAAGGGAAGGGTGCAAAGATATAGCAGACCTTTGTCACAAAGCTTTAAGAAGAATTCAACACCTGACAAGTACAAAAAACAAAAAGTAAAAATTTAGCTATTACAACAACATATATAATCACCACTCAAAGAGAAAGAGGCACTAAGAATGAAATACTTTTTATAACATTTCTTAAGAGATTCAGGCTCTACATTAATTATCATATAATGTGACCTTCAAAAACTCCAGGTAAGCCTGAGTCTTAAGGGCCTCTACAAAAATTGGAAGAGAGAATAATCAACCTGGATTTTTCAAATGGTTTTTGTTAAGGTAGTGTACATACAGATCACCATTTTATAAGTCACTAACGAGTTCACTTCTTGTTTGACAATTTCATCACTTTGTTCTCTCTCTGATTTTCCCTCCTGTCCCTGTCCACAAGAGGTATAGCTCATTGTGAATATAATATCTACAGAGTACAACTGCTGCATTTATTTCCCTGTTCTCCTTGAATTTCTGTGGCTCCTTCAATGTCCATAAAAAGATAAACAAGAACAGAAAAATCCCTCTTGTTTCCAATTCCTGGAATTCATTTAAATATAAATACCAGTAGTTTTATGAGAGTGTCAGACTCTGTCCACACATCCTGAACACTTATACTTCCTGCACCCAGTCATAACTCCAACTGGATTCTTAGGTCCACAAAGTAATTCTTTTCACTTTCCACACAGGAAGAACCTGAGTGTCAGAAAGATTAAGTAACTTACTGGAAATACTGGGCTGAGCATAGTGGCTCAGATCTGAAGATCATAGTTTGAAACTAACTCATGTTGACATATCCATTACATGTTTATCTCCAGTTTAAGGCCACCTGGACATCAAAGTAACCCATCTTAGCTACAAGAGTCTGGCTATCCTGAGCCACAGAGAGAAGTTGGAAGAGCATCAGCAAATGCTCTTGCCCAATTTCTAGGGCGTGGCTTGGTGCCAGCTTAGTAAGGTATAACTACACCAGTGAAGGGGAGTAAAACCGAAGTGTTTACAAATGAAAGCACTGGTCTGAAGCCTCAAAATAAGGACCCCAGTGTGGGTGACGAAAAAGTCTCTAGCATGAGGTTCTTTTTAAATTAACAAGCACGATTTTAGATTTTTTCAGAGTGGGATGGTGTATAGTTACAGGCAATGTCTGCTAATGTCAGGTAATCCAGTCTGCTCTTTCACATGTTACCCAATAGCCAGGTTTCAACACAAATGACTTCAATGAGGTTGTTCAAATTATACTGTGACTTTTACCTCTGATGAATCAAAATTCTGTCAAATGATTTCTGAATTCCAGATGTTCACACACGTTTCTCATGATCTTTTCTACTATTTTGTCTTTATTATTGATGTTCATATCATTTTTTTGTTGTTGTCTTTTGTGTACTTGCCATTTATAGGGCTTGAACTCAATGTTTAATGGTCTCTGTTGTATTCTTTGCTAATGGCTTATGACACGCTATTCCTTGAGCCACATCCTCAAATTCTGCTTCCTGCTAGACAATTGGAGATAAGTTTTCACATTTTTGTCTGTTTGGACTGATATTGAATTAAAATATTCAGGTCTTAGCCTCCTGAGTTTCTATGATTCTATACATGAACAGATAACACCAAACTTTCCTATACTGTTTTTTTAATTATGTGTTAGAAGAAAGTGGAAGTATATTTGTGTTAAGTGTACAATTTTAAATACAAGTTTGAATCAACTAGATATGATGTAATTGCTATCATTTTTAAGATAAATCAATGAATATTACACATTCCAAAGAAATATAATTGAAAAATGCATTATAATTTTCTTTAAACAAGTAATGAAACTATGAATTTCTTTCACTTTACAATTCATATTTCATATAACTTTAATTAGCAGACTTCTGTGACTAAAAGTAAATATATTAATTTTATACTACAAGAGGCAAAGTGATTATAGTTAAGAATAGATATTTCATCAGCCAGAAGAAAAGTTTTTGAGCATTCTCACTATAAAGAAATGTTACACGCAGAAATTAATGTATACGATGTAGCTTGATCATTAAGCAACATATAAATGAATGGGATTGCCACTTCATACTTCATAAATGTGTAAAAAATAATTATGTTGCTAGGCGCCAATGGCTCATGCTTGTAACACTAACTACTAAGGAGGCTGAGAGGTGAGAATCATATTTCAAATCCAGCTTAGGCAGGAAAGTCCATGAGACATATCTAGACTATGACTTCTCATGTTGGAGAAGAGGAAAGGTATGAAAAAGTTTGACTATTCCCCAAGATCATTTTTCTTTATCAGCTATAGCAATGCAAGTAGCCTTGGTTACTCTTAGTATCATGCTTGTTTATATTTAGAAACATTATTTGTTGCTGGGTTATAAGCTGCAAACTCTTGAGTATTAATAAAGAATCATTTCCCAGAGAGTAAAGTTGCTGTGTAAACAAACCTAAAATATAAAGACTTAGCATTGTAGAAACTATTTTCTAGCTATATCAAAATGTGTAGGTGTAGATTTTGTTTCCCATTGTTCCAGGGGACCCATTCTTGTTACCTTCTTTTCACCATCTAGTGATCCTAATACATCCTATATCATCCTGGGATTGCTGTATCTTTACTGGATTCTCTAATTTCTGTTGGAAAGTTAGGAAAGATATAAAATGGACTTAGTGTTTCTGTTTTACCTTTTTTTTATTACCTTACAACTGTAAATCAAAGTGACATAAATCATCTTTATAACATTAGAAGACAGATTTCGTTTCTATATTCTTACCCTAGCCTTCTACATAACTTTGGTACTTAGTGATCCCCAAATGTGAAAATGAAGAAAAGGACCTTCTTATTTAAATATTATTTAGAATTTCAAGACTTCATTAATGCAAGGCCCTTATTAGTATGTATATCATACATGTGTACAAACCTGGTGGCAAGTTTTTCTTATTCTCAGAAACTAGGACATGTGATAACCTTGCGGTTGCATCAGGAGAGGCTTTAGTTGAGTTAGTTTACTAAATCACATCTTCTGTAAAATATTTCTACAAGTTAATTGGCTTGAACAATCAGTATTTATCATTTTACATTTCTAATGGACAAAAATCTAAAATAATTCTCACTAAATTAAAATTGAGCCCCCTACAGAACTGAAATATTTTTCAGATGATTCTAGTGGAAAACACATTTACTTCCTGTTCCGCTTTCCAGAAACTTCAGAATCTGGATTGTTGTCTTTTCCTTTATCTTCAAATGTAGCATCTTTACATCTTTCTGATGGTTCTTACCTAATAATGTCCCTCTCGAACTACAGCTGGGACTTTTTATTAAACTTTCCCCATCTGATAATTATTCAAATTTGTGTTCCATAGGTAATGAAAGGTGATTATTTTACAAACATATATAAAATGTAAATCTACATTTGATGGATTAGATATTTCGGGACTATAGATATTTTGGAAAGGTATTTTACTGCCTACCACAATGAGTGTGTAAGCATTCTTTCTACTAAAACCTGCTATCTTTTCATTAATTTTGAAAAGGTATTTCTTCAACGAAATATAACTAAAAATTTGAGTTCCTGAAAGCCTTTAATCCTGATCAAAACATTGTCATGTACTAGAAATCTTAAATGTCAGAGAGCAGTTCCTGAAGCAGTTCTGGCACTATCACTCTTTGTATATTCTGCTTACAATCTCCTCTTTTCAAGAGCATTTGTTTGTTATTATTTTGGAATTATGGTTAATAGTTATTTGACTGATATTTTTAAAGAATGTACCACCAATCCTGGTTCTCTTCTTCTAACTTTTTTATGTCTAATCTATTTCTGAAATAAACACAGCTATTTGAATTACATGAACTGCTTATTGAAGTGTGGAGAGGAAAAGAAGAAAAAAATGTCCTTGTGTGTATGTCATGTAGAAAATGTACCTAACTGCTATTTATCTTAACATCATATATTTTTCATTTTGTTTAGATTCAGATAAAATTTAGCCTTTCAACTCACACAATGTTAATGCAGTCTTATTTCATGCCTACCAAAAGCAAACAACAAATTACTATATATTTAAATTTTTTAATTTTTAAAATTATTTATTCTAAAACACTGTATTTTTAAAAATTAGCCAAAGCAAATGTTTTATTAAATATTTAGAGTTGTGTTCAGACTCTATTGTTGAAACTAGTAAGGGGAAAAAATCATGTTTTCCTTCTTCCTTGAGCCATTCTGATTTACTTCATCTATTTGTGAAAGAATAAAATTCTGGCTTTGAAGCCTTTTGCTTGATATGCACAATGTCTCATTCTTCCTTTATTAATAGGAGAATTTGGAGAAAGGATGAGAATTCTCACTAGAAAAAGGAGAAGAGGAAAAGAGAAGTGAGAAATCTAGATATTTTGTTCTTCTTCATCTCAATCACAAGGTCTGGATAATGATTGTGGGTGTTAGATACAGTGCTCTAGAGTGATTAAACACATTTGCAAAAAAGTTAATGCTTCAAGTGACCACATATAGAATGCTTATTTATTTAAAAAATAAATGTAATAGCATCAAACAGGAAGTGTTATCTGTTTAGTACTTGTTTAGTATTTCTAAAATACTGAAGTGCTGTATGAAACTATCATAAAAGTATGCAAGAATAGTAAGAAACTAATATCTTAGTATCATATTCTAATATTAGCTTAATTCTTCCTATTTGAGTTTTGCCTCAGTTTCACATGCTATATTCTTTCAGTATATAAGTTGAAAAAAGATTCCCTCTGGAAATATGCTATTTTTATAGCTAAGGGAAAAGAAGTTAACTCTTAGACCCAGACAATGGGATAGAAATCTTCCCCTAGACATAGCCTTTCACCACTTCTGGTTCATTTTTGTAAGCTGAAGTAAGTCACATGCCCCATCTTCACATTGCAGTGTAGAGGTAAATCTCACCTACAGGAAGCTGATGCAGGACAGATTAATATGCCAAAATATGCAACATGAGATGAAGAGGAAAAAAAAGATAATTACAATACGATCAGTGATACATGCCATCAAACGCCTCTGCATGAAGGAAGCTACTATGTACCTTTGTTTCTGAAACTACTGAGATCTTCAAATAAAATCTTTTATGCTTATATATTACTGGAATTAGAGAACATCTTGATACTGAGACAGCATAAAATCTCAAAGAAAGCTGGACTAATCATTTCAATACTGCATTTTGTTCTGCTAGGACAAGAAACCATTTTATAGTCAATACTTTATACTAGTAATTTTTTTTTGCAGAACTGGATTTTGTTAATATATGTGACTATCCACCAGAATAAATGTCTTCCTTTATCTGGATCTTGTGCAGACAGCATAGTCAAGAAGATGTAGGAGTTCATCAGTAATACTTTTTAAAAATGCAAAAACTGTGGACTGGGAGCCAATATAAATATTTTTCCAACATCACCTTCCACATCCTCATTCTTCCTTCCTAGAAAACACATCTAATCAATAAAAAGGCTTAAATTTTTGGCTCTTGAACTTGAAATTGGAAGCAGAATGTTATGGATGTTGAAGATGACTGTTAATGTTTTTTTTTACATAATAGTGTAAAATATTATGTAATAATGTAATCCAAATAATGTCACATGCAAGAGCCCTATGAGGCCTAAAGGTCTTAACACTGTACTTCCTTAGTGATGTGACAGTAATGTCAGCCTTACTGGGCTTAGTATTGTTTTTCACTTCCTTTTCTACCACCTAACCTAAATTATAATACATAGTAATGGAATGAAAAAGCAAAGTCATCTTAAGAAAGTCATTTAAGGCTCTGGGAATGTGGCTTCATGGTACAGTGATTGCTTAGCATGCATGAAACCCTGGGTGCAATTCCTCAGCACCACATAAACAGAAACAGAAGTGGTGCTATGCCTCAAGTGGTAGAGTGCTAGCCTTAAGCAAAACAAGAAAAATCTCAGGAAGAGTTCCCTGGCCCTGAGTTCAAGCCCCATGACTGGCAAAAAAATTCATTTAACTAGTAAACGCCAAATAAAGAAACTATACTTGGAATATATTATTGCTCCTTCCAACTATGACCTAACAATAGTTCTTAATTCATGTACTTTACCTATATTAGAAGACTGCATTGAGAAAAAAAAAACAAAACATTTTGTTAGTAGGTCATGGCAATTAATGTCAAGAATGTGCTTAGATATCAGGTGAGGATTAATCTAAGTGAGATTTGGAAAAATTTTGGTCACTTTTGGCACCAAAAATGCACCAGCTAATTAATAGTTGTGATAGAAGTGAAGGAATAAATCCAGATGCAAGATATAAATGATAATAATAACTAAATTATAGCAGAAACTGTTCTTGGGAACCATATTTGGTTATTAAAGAACTAGTTATCAAGTAGGCTTATTCCTCTTCCTTTAGCATTCTAAATCACTTAGGCTAGTTCTTAATCTCTGTGAGATAAGTTTTATCCCATTCTATGTTCTTCTTTCATATCTGATCTCCTTTGCTTTCTAAAAATCTCAGTCTTTCTCTATTTATCTACTAAAAATTAATTATACTAAGTCCACCGATGCAGACCTCAGAGGATGCTAAATTAAGAGTCCAATGGCTCATGAGTCATTAATGTAACAACATGGAAAAGGATGACATATTTATTGCTACCTCAAATTTTCTGAAAAGCTGCAATGTCATCACTTGATTCAAATTTCCATTATTTGTCATTAAGGGCACATACATGCAAATATGAGACGGGTGCTGGTGGCTCACACTTGTCATCCTAGGTACTCAGGAGGTTGAGACCAGAGGACTTTCCTGGTCAGGAAAGTCCATGAGACACATCTTCAATTAGCTACGAGAAACCCGGAAGTGGTGCTGTAACTAAAATGGCAGAGCACCCAACTTGATCTGAAGAGCTGAGGCACATGCCCAGGATCAGAGTTCATGCCCCACGACCAATGAAAATGTGAAATGTACTTGAAGTTTCCCCAAAAGAAACTACGAAGTCAATAGTAATCTTCCCAAGCAGAAAAAATTTTCCAATATGACTCAGTGTACCTACTTTTGCTGAGTTATTTAAGTTATGGCTTCTTTGCTGCACATATTCTCTTCTTTTAAAAATTGTCAAATATTACCTTTATAATAAACTTTATCTAATATTTCTTGGTTCAAGAAAGAAGTCCGAACAGTTGATGTGACTTGATTTTCTTACTGTCTTAGTTCAAAGCTAACTCAGGAAGTAGAATCTTTCAAACTCTTATCTGTAATTTAACACCAAAAATCCATAAGTGGAGTTTTGGCTCAAGTAGTAGAGTACTAGCTTTGGGGGCAGGTGGGCAGGAAAGACAACTGTTCAGGGACAGGTTCCAGCCTCTGAGTTCAAGCCCCAGAAGTGGCACAAACTAAACAAACAAACAAGAAACAATAAAACCCACATATTTCTCTGGGACCATCCTTAAAGCACTGCTTTGAAAAGACGCTCCTTTTGCTGATAAAACTCACTGGATCCTGCTTTTTGGAATCCTTATTGATATGGCGAACTCAGGGCCAGAATAAAGGAATAGATATCTGACTTTTGCAACAAGAGAGTCATCTCAGGAGTTAAATATTCATGCATAAGACATTTTAAAACCTCCATGTCTTTGTTTCTTTGTAGTAGAGCACTGTAAAACAATGTTATTTCCTTTTTTTCCATGCTGGCCTTCAAATGGCATATTGTTTCCTTTTGTAATACTGTCAACTAGAAGTTTACAGACAAGTTTTATGGCTAAAGTGCACACTCAAAAAAGATAGGGAAAGAGTTCCCTTCAAGCCTTGGATTATATTCTTGTACAGTAAAAATGAGAACACAAATTAACTTGAACTTTGTCATTTCTCTATGTTCAATTTCTCTCCTGGATTCAGTTTCTACTTCCTGTAAAAGTTCCTTCCACTTACTTCCGGTAACAACATATGGCATTGCTCCAGGAAAATGAATGTTTTCTGGCTTCATTGAGATAGCACAAAGGCATCTTTAGACACGAGGTAACACGTGTTTCAGAGACAACTTAGTAAAGAGAAAATATGGAATTTACATGGCTTATAAAACATTATCCATGTACATATGGCGAAATGAACCCCAAATACGGACACAACTTTTTTCTTTCTTACTATTGTTTTTAATGTATCTACCATGTATTATGTGATTTTTTTGTTTCTCTTCTATTTTCTTCCTCCATGGTATAACCCGTTTCCACTGTATTTGAGGTCGGTGAGCTGCAAATTTCATATACATTTTTCTAATGTGGGGAGAGGAAGGGAAATAAAATGCTGAAAGAAGTATACAGTATGACCCGTTGTTACAATGAGATGAACAAGACACTATGTTGAAAATGAACTTTCTTAGTTGGGGATGGGAAGAGAGAGTTGGGGCAGTGTGGAGAAAAGGGATGGCGGGAAAAACAAAAGAGGAAGTAACAATGTTCGGTAGATAATGTACTCATTAACTTACTTATGTAACTCTAATACCTCTGCCCACAATTTTCACCATAAAAAATGAAAAAAAAACATTATCCTGGAGTATATTAAGTTCAAATTTCCTAAGTGCTCTGTAAATTAAGACCAATTTTAAGTGGGAAGAAGGTTCTCAGAAGAATTTTTTGTCAGTGTTTGTGTTGTGCATTATTACCCAAGTGCACACAAGTTAACAGAAGGAGAAACAATAGGAATAGGAGAAAGAGAAGTTCTGTGTTTAAGTATAATGGTTCAATACTCTATAGAAGAATCTGCAAATAAGACAGCGTTGAAATAATAAAGCCAAGGCCAGTATGTCGATCTATGAGAGTGACATAGAGAAAGCATTACTACTAAGTGGAACATGAAGGATGAGACCACTCTCTTTCTTCTACTAGCTCTAAATCATGATGGGTAATCATGCAAATTTGTAAAAAGTAGAAAGGAAGAATAATTCTGGTTCCAAGCCAGTCAGATATAAGACCATGGACTTAACTGGAAAAAAGTCCTTTTCGAGAGAGCAGGAATTATACTAGCAATGAACTAGTGGCTAAGATCACATTTCTTTTTCTTTTTCTTTTCTTTATATTCTAGACCTTTCCTACTTATTACAAATGAGGAAACCACGGAATCTGTTTCTTTGTGTCTTGTTTATTTTACTTCGTAGGATTTTTCCAAGTCTTTCCAGTTCCATATGAATTTGAAGTATAGAATTCCACCATGCATACATAAACCACATTTCGTTCATCTACTGAGTGGCATATTGGTTTAAAACATGACTGCATATAAGTATCACTTAGTGTCATTCAAAAATGAGAGATGCCACCTCCCCAGACATTCTAAAAGCATGATTTCTAAGTAAGATAGGATTTTATGGTGGTACGAGTTTTGAGATATCTGGCTGAGTCTAATGTATATCTTGCACTGAATGAGGCAGGAACATATCCAATATCATAGAGGATAAAAATGGTAGTGTCAAAAATATTTCCTTTGAGAAAGATATAGGAGCCTGCCAGAAGTATAAAATAGTTCAGATAATTTTGAAGTATTTAGAAATGCAAGGGCAAGTATGTCTCTTTAAATAATAATTATGTAAGTGGAAGGGCAAAAGAAGGGGAAGAGAAAAAAATAAGTGACAGCAGATCATTGTCCCAATAGAATATAAAAAAAATAATCTGTAACTTTCAAGTTAAAGAGAGACCAATATAATACATGCAAAATATTTACTTGACTTTATCCTACTTTAATGCTCCAATGGCTTTCATAAAATGCAGATGCATAGTTTTGTGTCTTCTGTCATTTGCTAAACGTTTCGTCCAGAAAAGGTTATCAATTACTTATAAATGATGCATAATTCCTAGGTATTCCAGTTATCACATACCCTCTTGATTGAGATATCTCTGTATAAACTCAAAATAACGGACCAAAAAAAACCTTAAAATAAACAGAAATCACATGTTCGTTTTAATCGCTGTAGTTTACAGAATATTTAGCCAAAACCAAAAACGTCTATTTAGATATTCTGAATTTTGTGTGAAGAATTTTTAACAATAGTTTATTTGCTGACATGTAATTCACTTGCAATATACTATCTCCTTTTATTGTATACACTTTAGTGCTTTGGAAGTGAATTGTTCCTTCATAGGTTTTCAAAGCCTAATTTTCACAAACTTGCGTTTCTTCAAATAGAAATGCTAAAAATTTTACAACAGACATTAAAATAGATAAAAAAAATTCTGTTACTAGAATTTGTCCAGCATACATCCTCTGTAGTGTGTATTTTCAAATTTTTATTTTGGGGATTTTTTCCAGGGTCTCACACATACTATTTAAGTGGACTGTCAATGAACTACAATTACCTGTCCAAATAATTTTTTTTTTACTTCTCTTTAATACATTCATAGAAGTATAATGAATTGATCCTATACAATTATTTTTGACCTTTGAGACTTGAAAACTTGCTTGCTAAAATGATTGCAGTATTATACAAATGGATCACTATGAGTAGTTTATCAATTCCTCCACAAATGCATTACTATGTTTTGTGTCATCTTTTTATATTAGGATCATACTAGTGATTTTTTTCTTTATTTTTCTTTTGTTTTTGGGTCCGGTGGTGGGGCCTGAACTCTGGGCCTGGGCGCTGTCCCTCAGCTCTTCAGCTCAAGGCTAGCGCTCTACCACTTGAGCCACAATGCCACTTCTGGCTTTTTTCTTTTTGCTTATGTGGTGCTAAGGAATCGAACCCAGGGCCGCGAGCATGCAAGGCAAGCGCTTTACCACTGAGCCACCTTCCCAGCCCCTCTTTTTCTTTTTTCTAAGATACTAAAGAGGAACTTATTTCATATGCTCCTCTTATTGACTATTAATTTACACATATTCTTTAAAGAAATATCATATTCAGGAAAAATTATATAGAAATAGAAGATATAAAAATACTTAAGGTTAAGAATCATTGTAGCTTTCACATTTTAGCATTAACAAATATGTTACCTCTATCTGTTGGATATGTTTTCACTTTGGTTATAGTGTCCTTTGAATTATGAGTATAGTGTCTTTGTATTATGAAAGGCTATCACTTGATATAATCCAGTATATTCTTGCTTTTCTTTAGCAACTAATGCTTTCCATTTAGAAACCTTTACTGATACAATATCATGAAATTGTACGTTTATCTCTTATTGGTTTTTATATCTCGCATTTAGTTTGATAATCATTTTTTATTTTAAATTTTTGTATAAGGATTGTGGTAGGCCAGATGCCTGTAGGTCATGCCTGTAATCCTAGCTAATCAAGAGTCTGAAATCTGAGGATCACGGTTTAAAGCCATCCCGGGCAGGAAAGTCCTTGAGACTCATATTTCTAATAAACCACTAGAAAGCGGTGCTCGCATTGATCTGCAGAGGACGTGGACAGTGCCTAATCCCAGAGTTCAAGCTCCATGAGTGACAAAAAAAAAAAAAAAAGAAACAAAAAAAGGGATTGAGGTAGTAGACTAAGATCATTCTTTAAATCTCGAGAGACAATAGTGCCAATACACCCATTTAAGATTCTATTTTTCATTTCATAAAGTCATAGGATAGTTTTCAAAATCTATTGACCATAAACTGAGAATTTATTTTTGACAAATCTGTTACATTCTTCTATGTGTCTGCTCTTGTAGTAGAACTATGTTGTCTTTACTATTAAACATGGTAAAAAGATTCAAAGCTAGTATGAAGGCTGAAGCTACAGCATTTTACAAGAATGTTCTAACTGACCTGTATTCCTTGAATTTACATACGAGTTTATTGAGCAGGTGGACCAATATTCTACAGAGATATCTAGATGTTTGAAAGTGACTGATATTCTGTACCTTGTAAAAACACAAGACCCCAGATATATATAGAAAAATGTCTTCAGAGAATACTTGAAACAACTAAAATTAATTCAAGAATGAGTTACGATTTAGATAACAATGTAACATAACAAAGCTGAATGATAACAACTTGAGCTGTACAACAGAGGAGAGTGAGAGGGGAAACAATGATGTACCAGATAGGAGCTATATGTCATTGCTATTGTGTTTCAAAACACAGAAAGACTTCAGAGAAGAGAAGGAGAAAAATAACGTTTCCTGAGACAAGTTTCTTTTTAATCCATCAAATAGTTTGTACTAAAAGTCAGTGAAAATGGGAAAAATTAAAATAGAAATTAAAGCATTGTATGTACCTGTTAAAATGTAAAGAATTTGTAATAGGAATATGATAATTAATTTCCAAAGAAATAAGAGAAAGAATAGTTAAAATCTAAAGGGAAAAATAATGAGACAAAAGAAGCAAAGTAAAACCTTTATCAATAACAAACAAAAGAGTTTGGAAGTGGAAAGGCAGTGGAAATATTCTAAATAACAATAAAAATTGCTAACGTGGATAGAATATGGATCACATGTTATCATATATAATTTTGAAAGGGCATACTAGGAATGAAAGTTTGAAAGTCATGGATTAAAACACTATTTTGATTATAACTAGAAAGAATAGCTCAGTCGTAAACCATTGGCCTTGCATATGTGAAGCAATGGTGTGATCTCGCAAGCATTACAAAGTCCACACAAAGCACACACACACACAAAAACCACACACACACACACACACACACACACACACACACACACCACATACACACATTTGGAATATTGATTTTATTATATTAAACGGAGGAACTTATCACAAACAGTAAAAGTAGGTTAATATATGAAATCATAATATTGCTCGTACTATTTAAAAGTTTAGTAGAAATAAAATAGTCACAATATACTTGGATTTTTATAGATTAAGTAAATCGAAAATTAATAGAAGACATGAGAACCTTTGCAAATAAGTTTTAAATAATAATCATTTTGAAACAAGTGTCCTTTTATTTTGACAAAGGATTGATGTTATTGGTGTTTTAACTCAAGATTTAGAATGTGATAGCGAGGTGCTCTATATAACACTAGCGATGGCTACATCTCTAATCAGTTCACTCTGAATAGTTTTATAATAAGGTCTCATAGTTTCCCAGTTTCTCCCGAATTACAAACCCTATTTACAATTCCCACCATAGCTAGAAAATGGATGCAACAAATCACCATGCCGAGCTCAAACTTTTTTTTTTAAATTCAAGTACAAATATTTCCAAAAAGTGATCAGGTAATGAAGGCTTTCTTAATAAAGTAAGTGCTTCTTGAAAATACAGTAAATATTTGTTACCTGGACAAATATGTTTATAAATATAAGAAAATAAATGTATTTAAATTCACTAACCATATAAAAATTAAGAAAATAATTTCAAATAGCCACGTTACATATTTTAAAAGCAAAATATATGTGACTGTATAATTTACATATGTAGAAATCATGCAAAATTATATTAACTGATCCTACAACTCTGAAAAAAGAATTACCCTAAAGAAACAAAAGGAAATATTTATGCTCAAAATTTGAAAATTAGAAAATAAAATTATGTAGGGGCTGGGACGGTAGCTCAGTGGTAGAGTGATTGCCTTCCATGCATGAAGCCCTGGATTTGATTCCTCAGCACCATATAAGCAAAAAGGAAAAAGCTGGAAGTGGCGCTGTGGTTCAAGTGGTAGAACACTAGCCTTGAGCTGAAGAGCTGAGGGATGGGGGCCAGGCCCAGAGTTCAGGCTCCACAACCGAACCCCCTTCCCCAAAAAAAGAAAAGAAAATGAAGTGTACTCTTTAGTTGACTTAATTAAGTGGAAAAGCGCTGTATATCAATTTTATAATAAAAAATGCATGAACAAAGTAAGCAAAAGTACCCATTGATCAATAGCAACAGCAAAAGCATCAGTAGTTCTTGTTTTGCGTGTACAAAAATATCAATGGAAGATAAAACAATGTTCCTTCCCTAAGAAATGTATTCATTACATTTATGTAACTTTAACCCCTGTGTACCTTACCATTACAATAAATTTAAATTGAAATTAAAAATAAACCAAAAAATATATATACCAATTAAGAATTCTTAGAAGCCATTGGTTAAAATTTTTGTCACAAACTTCCCTAAATACTGAAGGAATATACTTTGATGATATTATTTAAATACTTGAACCTCAGCAGAAAATCAAAAAGTTTAAAAACTGTTACAAAGTAAAGTAATAAATCAGAATATATTACTATTAATAATAAGCATAAGATGAATTTATAGTGGTAGTCAAATATGTAAGAAATGAGGCAATTTCCCATTCATCTGCACTTAATATGTGAGAAGGAATTTTCTAGGTCTTTTTAAATTATCATAAGTTTAATGAAATTATTCTGTCACATCATATGATAATCAGATAAAGCTGATATTAGAGCAAAGAACAGATTGTATTAAGTTTTTGGATGTTAATGTATATACTTATTTTGGTTGTGGGAAAATATGGGGATATCAACTTGGGGTATATTTTTCTTGTAGGCCGGGGTTCCCTTTCCACAAGAACATGCATCTCATCTGTCCTTTTAGCCTTCCCATCATCAATGGCATCAGAGTTGCACAGCAACTTGTCTAGCTTGCTACCTTGACTGACCTGGATCCACAGTCCTTCCAATTTTAGTCTCTAGATAGTGCAGGTTGGTAGAAATGATCCAATTCACCCAGCTATAGATTGAGAAGTAAGTCCACTAAACTTGTGGTTTGCATTCTGTTCTCAAGCCTCCAAAATAGTTAAGAGTACACATGGGATCCCCTGTTGCCAAGCAGTAAGAATATTTTAAAGCAACTAGACATATATATGACTTAGGCTTGTGAATACCTCAGGAAAAGTATAAAAGAGCAGTGAAGCATAGAGGACAGCCAGAATTTTAACTACCTACTCAGAGGCTGAATAAGCAGAGCTAGCGACTCGGGAGTCTGAGATCTGAAGACCACAGTTCAATCATGAAAATACAAGCGATTATCTCAAAAGAAAAAAAAACAGAATTGTAGCAGAGGCTGAAATGGTAGACCACTATCATTGGGCACAGAATCTGAGGAATCGTTTCCCTGGCACTATCAAGCCTCAAGAATGATGAATGCATGTATGAGCACATGCACATGTGCATGGGTGTACTCGCACATGCATGTACATATACACAAACACAAATGAGTATTTCAATGTGAAGTTTTTATTTTTTTATCTTGCTGTACTTTATTTCCCTGTATTAGTTCACAAATTAACAAAATCAGCTAAGGACATATTTACATAAAATTCATCATGTTTCTCTAAAATCTACTCTCTTTTTGGAAGCCTGCTTTTATTTGACTCAAAAGTAAAATATTCAGGAAGTCAATTCATCACTCTCAAGTTTATAGTATTAGATGATTGTTTAGGTTCCTCCTAGCAATATGATTTTGTGAAAATCCTGCATCAAGTAATATATTTCTTTCACTAGAAGAGAAACGTCTGTGAAACAATTAATAATAGCTTATTCTTCTCCTGGCATTCATCTGTAGTTTTATTTTCTTCATATATTTCATGATCTGTCTGTGTATGCCAAAGACTGCCGTGAAAATAAAAACACCTTTCTCAGCGCTTAGCATGTGTATACCATTCATAGATACGGAAATTGCTTTGGAATAAATAATGTTCACCCTATCTTGAGAAAGAAGAATTGGTTTCTCAGCACTTTAGGTAAGAACTTGAGGGAAAGAAACAAAAGGAAAAGTGAGGAACATCTCAACACATAGATTCTAATGAAACAACCCAAGAAAACATAAATTAATTCAGTCTGAAGAACCTGCAGGAAATGAAAGATTTAAAAAAATCAGCTATGACAACTTTATGAAATTCGTGACTACATGGGAGTGCAATGTTGTGAGGATAGTGGCAAAAGCCCAGACTAAACAGAAAGTTCTGTACACAATGCCATGCACCTGTTGTTCTAAATTCCAGGAAGAATAACATCAAGTGGACTGAGGCCAAGTTTATACACAAGTAGGAAGCCAGTTTCTAGCGGAAAAATAATCAGGACAACTTAGGGCTGGGGGCATGACAAAGTGGTAAGAACACACATTTAAGGGGACAAAACACTCAATTCAAATTCTAATATTAGGAGTATGAAAGAAAAAAGCTATGATTTTAAATAATTACAACAATTGTAACACTTGAGTATTTGAGTGGAGAAAAATCCATTAGAGAGATAGAATGAACCCACGTTCCAATGCTCCTTTAGTTATAATGTTTAGTCGTACTTCAGACAAAACAGAGTTACTTTGCAAATGAGCATGGATGTACATTTGGGTGATGGAAATACTCTACTTACACAGGTGTAAACTAAATAGATTTTTGGGGATAGATTGTAGTTCTTGAACTAAGAGCCTGGGTGTTGTCCATGAGCTTTTTCTCTCAACGCTACCATTCTAATACTTGGAGCCACAGTTCCAATTCTGATTTTCTGTTGGTTGTTTGGAGATAAGAGGCTCATGGACTTTTCTGCCCAGGATGGCTTCAAACCAAGATCGTCAGATCTCCGCCTCCTGAGTAATCCTGATTCCAGGCATGAGCCGTCGATGTTTTTAATAATTTAGTAAATTGTATAGTTACAGAAGTTATAAATTATGATTGTAACCTGTGTAATATATGTGTGTATGTATAGATCAATGCATACAGTTAGAAATATATTAAAATATTTTTGCATCTACAGTAGATTTATGAAATCATCCTTCATTAAAAATACAATGGAAACAAAAGTTAATAAGGAGCAAAACAAAGGTAATTGTTACACGTTTTCTTTTTGTTGAATGGAATATGAATTGTGAGAATCAGTTTGGGAAAACCATCTCTACTTTAACAAAATGGATAATTGCTATTAATTCCAATCCATCTCTTTGCCCATATTGTGCATCCTCACACATGAGTGTCAAAATCAAACCACAATTTTTGCCTTTGTATTTAACTAACCTGTTATAATTTAGGGGCTAGATGAAGTAATCAAATAATGATTAAAATAATAGTAAGTGAGGCTATTAGTTAGAGCTGAAAAACATTTTAAATATGATAACTAATTAAATTACATATTTCTTACTTTTACTCTGTTGTTATGTCCCACATTCCCCCATTAGGAAAGTCCATAGAAGGTTCTCACTAAATTATATGTAATTATTAAAAATGTATTGAAAGAATATGGGCACAGTGTGGTTTTAGCTTATTGAAAGCTGTATGGGGTAGTGTGTTTTTGAGGACTTGCAATACGTTGTGATGGAGATGAAGGGACGGATGTGCTTATTCTGGAAAACTGGCTAGAGGATTGCTCCCAGAAAGATAGTGATGAATTCTTCCAAAAGGACAGTAAAATCACTTTCACAACCATGTTCACTTTGCACTCTTCACTGTAGCCAAGTTATGGAAACAGCTCAGATGCCCTTTGGTGAAGGGATGGTTGGCAAAAGTGTGTCATATATACATAAGTGGAATATACTTATCCATTATGAAGACTGTTACATTATTTGCAAAGAAATGGATAGGTCTAAAAATATGTTAAATAAACGAAGTCAAAGCCAGACACACAAAGGACCCATGTTCTGTCTCATATTTGGAAGCTAGAACTTCATACAATTTTACACAGCAATATTAACCAAATCATGCTATTTGTAGAGGAGTATTTAAAAGATGTAATTTTTTATAAAATTGAACTTTTAATCCAACAAAATAAATACCGGAAACTATCACTTTGAAGATGTGAGGGGAAGTCAAAGGGAAAGAATAAAAAGAGGTATGGAGGAAGAAATTGAAGACATGATATTCAATGCAGATAGTATGAAAATGGAAAAAATTAAAGTGTAGTGAGGTTTAGAAAGGCAGGGAAAAGTTATATAAGGATTCATTATACTTAAAAGCATTATTTATTGAATGTAAATTCCCTTGTACAACTAGTTATGATAATAAAAATATAATTAAAAACAATAGAGCCATCTGATCTTAAACTGTGTTCTCTTAAACCATGAGTCAATATAATAGTTTCCTCCTCAGAAATTTTCTTTGCAGGTATTTTCCTTTTAGTGACAGAAAAATGATCAATGCAATGAATATCAATACATCACATTGCACATCATAAAGAGACACAATAAAAATCACAGTAAAAATGTTAGAATTAACCACATGATAAAGTAACAGGTAGAATATGCCAAATGATCATTGATTGTTTTTCCAAGTACTATACCAATGGTATCTAATTTAATCCTCACAATAATTGCATAAAGTGGAGCTCCTTACATTTTTAATTCTCAGATGATGAAGTCTTCAGATTTGGAATTACTAGTACAACATTGCACACATGGTAAGTCTTAGCCTGAGGTTCATCTCCCACTGTATCAATTAACTTCATTCTATTTTATGACTAAAATACCAACACTTAGTCTACAAATTCTAGGAAAATTTCCCAGAATTATTGTGTACACTCATAATATTTCACTTTATTTTTGTTAGAAAATAGGGAACTGTAATATGAATACTCAAAGTTCATAATCAATGCATAACTCCCTGGTGAAAAGAACTGCTAATGTATAACATTCTTGATTTCTAGCTCAAAATAGTAGAAATCATATTTTAACCCTTCTCTAAACACTGAACTGCCTGGGGACACTATCTCTGTTTAACACTGTCTTACTGAAAGAATGACCTCCATAATTCCTGATGGAAACAGACTACAGGTCTTATGGACCAATCATTTCCAAATTGTAGCTCAACTAAGTTGTTTACCATTAGAAGTATTTGGATTGCTTTTTATACACAACATTTTGAGAGAAAGGTACTACTTTAAAATGCTATTAAAATAAGATATAAAAATCACCTTTGACCCTAGATAAATATTTTACCTTTTATGTACCCAAAAATGCAGTCTGACCTATTATTAATGAATTAAAGCCTCTCCAACTTGTGGATACAATTGGTTTAAAAAGACATAAAGGGCTGGGAAGGTGGCTCAGGGATAGAGTGCTTGCCTTGCATGTGTGAAGCCCTGGATTTGATTCCTCAGCACCACATTAAAAAAAAACAGAAAAAAGCCGCAAATGGCGCTGTGGCTCAAGTGGAAGAACGCTATCCTTGAGCTGAAGAGCTGAAGGACAGCGCCCAGGCCCAGAGTTCAGGCCCCACTACCAGACTCCCCCCCCTAAAAAAAAGACATCAATACTACTATATTTGTTCAAAATTTCTTATGATACTGAAGATTCAATTGTAAACTGTTAAGACTTGAAAATAACTCTTTTTCTTGGGAGTAGGAAACAAAACACAAGATTAATCCTAATAATTTCCAAAGACATTTATTTATACTACAAATCCACTATTATAACTACAAACATTCTAAAAATAACTGAAGCATAGTTTCACAAAGGGCATAATTTAAATTCATCATGTACATTCAAAGGACTGTGCTAATAGGAAACAAAGTTATACTAAAAATTAGCTCACGCAATTCACTTCCATTCTTTTATTCTATATATTTTAGTTTCCTAAAAACTGTCTTTTGATAAAATTATGCATAAAAAGCCTATATACCTACTTACATTTTCTGATTTTAACAATGTTTATTTCAGAAATGTCTTTAGCTGTATAGTCAATGAACTGAAATAACACTAAAGTATTCAAAGGGTTTTCAGAAATTGCAAGAGTCACTCTTGGATGTTATTTATATTGGAAAAGATCTTAAAAACGTCTTATTTGTTAAATTTGTGATAGTTACTCCCACAAAAGAACTATTAATGAAGAAACCTTTGTATGTAAAATACAACTTAAAATGCATCCACAATCTGGAGGTGACACATGCTTTTTTTGTTTATTTGTTTTTGCAATGTATATATAACAAACATATCCACAATGCTGTTTTTCAGTCAATATGATCGGATATTCAAACCTAAAAAATACGAGATTTATTCTTAGTGTGAATAGATACTATCTTATAAAGTTATTTTCAACCGAAATCCGGAAAGAGTTTATGCACCTTGAATTTCACAGGAATAACCAGAGTGTAATACCTGTTTGGTCAAGTCAGTCAAACTCACTCCATGAGTATATCTTAAAAGTATAGCCAATTTAAGAGATCAAATACATATTTTTTACTGACAGTCATCTTACAGCAATAACTTACTACTTAAATATATGTGTATCTTCTTGCCTAACATATACAAAGAGCTTGAAAGTGATCTCTTTTATCTAACTTAATGTTGTAAATGCTTTAATAATGATGATGTTATTATTTGAGGAATAAAATGTACAGAAGGGTGGTTTCACTGAAATGACAGTACGGAACACTGATAAATAACAACATTGCAAAGCAGTTCTTTTCAGCCTCTCTCTGTTCTCATTGGCAAGCAACATTGCAACCTCACACACACACACACACACACACACACACACACACACACACACATACACACATATTTGCACACATGTACACACACATTTACATACAAGGGAAATTCAGGGTTTATTATACAATAAAGTTCAAATAAAATATTAGTGATAAGGCTAAGGATAATGGGTGTAGAGGAGCACGTAGAAACGGAAGTTAATGGTCAAGGAAATTTGTTTAACAGGATCCTAACAGAGAACTTCCCAAACATGCAAAAAGACAGGCCTATTCAGATACTAGAAGCTTTTAGAATTCCAAATAGACCAGAAAAGAATAGGACATCCCACCATCACATTATAATCCACACAGGATCAACTCAGACATAGAAAAGATCCTTAAAGCTGTGAAGGAGAAAAGATTAATCACCTATAAAGGAAAACCAAATAGAATCACCTCAGATTTCTCAGCAGAGACAATCAAAGCAAGAAGAGCCTGGAATGATGTATCCCATGCCCTAAAAAAACCCAACTATCAGCCAAGAATACTGTGCCCAGCTAAACTCTCCTTCATAACTGAAGGCCAAATAAAAACCTTCCATAGGAAAGAAAAATTGAAACAATATATCTCCACCAAACTAGCCCTGCAAAAGATTCTTAAAGATGTCGTACACATAGAAAACCAACAAGACCACAATAAAGGCCAAGAAACTGCACCCAAACTGAGAATCCAAGAACCATAGAAAGAACCCAGTTTTCGCAGTCCCCGAGAAGGTGGATAACATGGCAGGAAGTCCCAAATACCTCTCAGTCCTTTTTATCAACATTAACGGACTTAACTCTCCAATTAAGCGACATAGACTGCCTAGGTGGATTAAAAAAAAAAAGTTCCCTCTATCTGCTTCCTTCAGGAGTCACATCTTGCCCATAAAAACAAACACATTTTCAATGTTAAAGTCTGGAACAAAATCTACCAAGCAAATGGCCCCCATAAAAAGACAGGAGTTGTAATCCTAATATCAGATAAAATAGACTTCAAATTAAAATTTGTGACAAGAGATAAAGAAGTTCGCTACATACTAATTAAGGGTTCTCTCCTGCAGGAGGATATTACAATTTTAAATATCTGTTCAACAAATCATGTAGCACCCAAATTTATCCAACAAACACTACTTTCCCTCAAATCCCACATAGATCCAAAGACATTAATAGCTGGGGATTTTAAAACACCACTCTCCCCACTAGATAGATCAACTCGGCAAAAACTAAACAGAGAAACCACAGATCTAAACAGCTGCAGAGATCAACAACATTTAACGGACATCTACAGAATATTTCACCCAGCAGCATCAAAATACACGTTTTTCTCAGCAGCACAAGGAACATTTTCTAAAATAGACCACATTTTAGGCCACAAAGCAAACTTGTCCAAATTCAAAAACTTTGAAGCTATACCTTGCATTCTCTCTGACCACAAGGGAATAAAACTAGAACTCAACACCAAAAGCCACCAAAGAAAGGCCGGTAACACATGAAGGATGAAGAACACACTGCTGAATCACCAGTGGGTCATGGAAGATATTAGAAAGGAAATTCAAATGTTCATGCTATTCAAAAAAACTGAGAACACAAATTACCAGCTCCTTTGGGACACAGCAAAGGCAGTACTCAGAGGCAAGTTTATACCTCTTAACTCCTACATCAACAAATTGGGGAGATCTGAAACCAACAATATAATGACATATCTAAACCTCCTTGAAAAGAGCAGCAAGATAAACCCCAATCCAGTAGACGGAAAGAAATAATTCAAATTTAATCAGAATTAAATAAATTAGAATCCAAAAAAAATTATAGAAAGAATCAACAAAACAAAGAGTTGGTTCTTCGAAAAACTTAACAAAATTGACAGACCCTTAGCAAATCTTATCAGAAAAAGAAGAGAACACAACCAAATAAAGAAACTCAGAAATGAGAATGGAAACATCACCACGGAAACAACCAAGATTCAGAACATTATAAGGGTATATTTCTCAAAACGTTACACTAAGAAGTTTGAGAACTTGACAGAAATGGACCTTTTCCTAGCGAATATTGACATGCCAAAACTAAACTAAGATGAATTAAACCATCTTAACAGACCCATATCAAGCATTGAAATAGAAACAGCAATAAGAGACCTCCCAGGTAAGAAAAGTCCAGGACCAGATGGTTTTACAGCGGAATTCTCCAAGGCCTTCAAAGCAGAGCTCACACCAATACTCCTCCAACTCTTCAATGAAATTGAAAGAGAAAGTTCACTACCGAACACATTCTATGCAGCCATCATAATCCTCATCCCAAAACCAGGCAGGGACTCATTAAAAAGAAAACTATAGACCCATTTCTTTGATGAACATTGATGCAAAACTTCTCAACACAATTTTGGCCAATCCACTTCAACAATTCATCCAAAAAATCCTACACCCATATCATACAGGATTCATTTCAGGAATGCAAAGCTGGTTCAATATATGCAAATCAATTAATATAATTCATCATATCAACAGGAGCAAGGATAGGAACCACATGATTATCTCAATAGATGCAGAAAAAGCCTTCAACAAGATCCAACACCAGTTTATGATGAAGGTTTTGGAAAAATTAGGAATCCATGGAACATTCCTCAATACAATAAAGGCTGTATATGACAAACCTACCGCCAGCATTATACTTAATGGTGAAAAACTAAAGTCATTTCCTCTTAACTCTGGAACAAGACAAGGATGTCCACTCTCTCCACGTTTCTTCAATCTAGTATTAGAATGCCTAGCTACAGCAATAAGACAAGATCCAAACATAAAGGGGATCCAAATAGGGAAAGAAGAAATAAAACTCTACTTCTTTGCAGATGACATGATCTTGTATTTAAAGAATCCCATCGACTGCACTCCCAAATTACTCAAGCTGATTCAAAACTTTGGCAAAGTAGCCTGGAATAAAATTAAGCCCCCTAAATCAATGGCTTTTCTGTATGCCAACAATGAGAAATGTGTGGCTGAAATTATGAAAGTAACTCCATTTGTAATAACGCCACAAAAAATAAAATACCTAGGAATTAATTTAGACAAAGGAGTGAAGGACATTTACGATGAAGACTTTAAAATCTTGAAAAAGGAAATAAAAACAGACCTTAGAAAATGGCAAAACATTTCATGCACCTGGATTGGAAAGATTAACATCATGAAAATGGCAATACTTCCCAAGGCTATCTACAAATTCAACGCAATACCTATCAAAATTCCAACTTCATTCTTCAAGGAAATAGAAGAGGCATTCTAAAATTTCATATGGAACAAAAAAAGACCCCCAATGGCAAAAACGATCCTCAACGGAAAGAACACTACTGGAGGAATATCAATACCAAATTTCAAACTCTACTATAAAGCCATAGTAAACAAAACAGCTTGGTACAGGCATAAGAACAGACCTCAGTATCAATGAAATAGAATTGAAAACCCAGAAATGAACCTACAGACCTAGAGCCAACTAATCTTTGATAAGGGAGCTAAAATAATAGAATGGAAGAAAGACAGCCTCTTCAGTAAATGGTGCTGGAAAAATTGGTTAACTACTTATAGAAAACTAAAGCTAGATCCTTATATATCACCTGGCACAAGAATCAATTCCAAATGGATCAAAGACCTCGGTGTCAAACCAGACAATCTGAAAACATTACAGGATGGAGTAGGAGAATCCTTAGGTCTCCTTGCTCAGGCCGATATTTTCTTTATAGAGACCCAGAAACACAACAAATCACAGAAAGGTTGGACAAATGGGATTGCATGAAGTTTCAGAGCTTCTGCATGGCAAAGGACATAGCAAGCAAGATCAATAGAAAGCCCACAGATTGGGAGAAGATTTTCAATAGCCATACAATGGACAAGGGTCTCATATCTAAAATATACTTGGAACTTAAAGAATGTAATCACCCAACAACAAATCCTCAAAGAAACAACTGTCCAATAAATAAGTGGGCTAAAGACATAAAGAGAAACTTCTCTGAAGAACAAAGAAGGATGGCCAATAGACACATGAAGAAATGCTCAATCTCCCTAGACATAAAAGAAATGCAAATGAAAACAACATTGAGATACCATCTCACCCCAGTTAGATGGCAAAAATCAAGAACTCTAACAACAACAGATGCTGGAAGGGATATGGACAGAAGGGAACCTTACTGAATTGTTGGTGTGAGTGTGAACTTGTTCAACCACTTTGGAAAGCAGTATGGAGGTTCTTCAAAAGACTGCATATGGAGCTCCCCTATGACCCAGCAATCCCACTTTTGGGTTTTTACCCAAATGTTTACAAAGAAGACCATACTAAAGCTACCAGCACAACCATGTTTATTGCAGCATTATTTACCATAGCTAAGATATGGATCCAACCCAGATGCCCCTCAGTAGATGAATGGATCAAGAAAATGTGGTATATATACACAATGGAATTCTATGCCTCCATCAGAAAAAATGACATTGCCCCATTTGTTAGGAAATGGAAAGACTTGGAAAATTTTATATTAAGTGAAGTAAGCCAAGCCCAAAGAAACATAGGTCCCATGGTTTCCCTTATTAACGATATCTAGTATATGTATGAGTCAAGCCGAAAAGGTCAGATAATGTGATGTTAGGAAAATGAACCCTTAGATATGTATTTTAATGTTTTTTTTTCTTTCATGCATTTGTTTCCAACGCATTTATAAGATTATTTCTTTGCTGCTTTGTATGTCCCTCCCCCACAGTATAACCCCTGCTTTCACTATATTTGATGTTGGTACAAGTTGTTGAGGACAGGGGGGAAAACAAGTCATTTAAGGATACAGTTGGACCCGTTGCAACAATGAGAAGTACATGTTGTCATGTCGAAAATGAACTTTACAACTTTGGTGCAGGGGGGGGGGAAGGGAGGAGGAGGGGCGGAGGATTGTGGGGGGGGGCGGGGGGTGGTTGGGAAGGGATGTGAAGGGCAAAGAAAGGAGGAATCTGCAATGCTTGATAAGAAATGTACTCATTATCTTGTCCATGTAATTGTAAGCCCTCTGTACAGTATGTTCACAAAAAAAAATAAAAAAAATAAAGAAAGAAAAGAAAAGAAAAGAACCTAAGGGATATGAGTCCCAAATTATTATGATATTTCACTAGGTATCCTATGAGAAAGGAAAACAAAATGCACCAGTAGAAAGCTCAGAATATCTGAATATAATACAGGCCTATTTGTCCTCACTAACTGTCATAGATGTATATGTTAATTCTAAGTAGACTTAAGTTCTAATAGCATTCGAACTACTCGAAGACACTCATGTATTACTGATACAAATTATGTCCATACAGGTAGACCCATTGCAACAGTGAAATGTACAAGTCGTTATGTCGAAAACGAACTTTTCAACCCTTTTGCATGGGGTGGGAGGAGAGGGGAGAAGGGAAGGCGGGGAGGATTGGGTGGGGAGGATGGAAAGGGATAGGAAGGGGAAACAATGGAGGAGGCTAGAATGCTTGATAAGAAATGTACTCACTATCTTGCCCATGTAATTGTAACTCCTCTGTACAGTATTTTCACAATTAAAAAAACAATGTATGTCCAAAAGAATATTAGTGATTAGGAAAAATGATAATTTGCCTTTTTACAAAATAATACATAATCCACTCACCACGGTGGTTACATTTTCCCTGTCTCTCCACATGTGAACATTTAATTTATTTTTAGTTCATTCATTCATTCATTAGTTTGGTGCTAATACTAGAGCTTGAACTCAAGGCCTGGCTCTGTCTCAGAATTTGTTATTTATTTTGTTTTAGTTTTCTCAAGGCTAGCATTTTACTGCTTGTAAGACAGCTCCATTTCTAGCTTTTGCTGGTTACTTTCAAACCAGAATCTAATGGACTATTTTTTTTGTCTGGTTTCAAACCACAATCATCAGATTTTGTCTTTCTGATTAGCTAGGAATAAAGACATTGGCCACCAGTGTGGCTCCTACTTTTTCTTATACTTATCTATTGCACATACTTAGATAGCAATTTAATATTGAGAATATAGAAGCAAGATGTACAGTGATTATATTGTTCTGTCAGAAATTCAGGTTAGTAATGTAAATTTCTTCTTAAGACCATACACAAAAAATACTTAAGAAGAAATCTGATGATTTGTGTGTTTGTGTGTGTGTGTGTGTGTGTGTGTGTGTGTGTGTGTGTGTGTGTGTGTGTGTGTGTGTGCTGTTGCAATATGTTCCACATATAAGCACTGTGCAGGTGTGTCCAGCCATTCACATTTATTGGATAAATATTACCTTGAGATACCAACTCATGGACAATGTCTAAGTGTCCACTCTAGGCTTACCGATGAAGAGGATTATACTTATCCTCATACCTAGTATTCATATGAGTGGCCTTTTTGGAAAGTAGTGTCTCCACTGTAGTAAGCTGCAAGGCAAGCACTCTACACTGAGCCACCTTCCCAGCCCAAGGATTAAGGTTCTTATCTGGCCGGGGGCTGGTGGCTCAAGCCTGTAATCCTAGCTACTCAGGAGGCTGAGATCTGAGGATCTCAGTTCAAAGTCAGCCCGGGCAGGAGGGACCGTGAGACTCCTATCTCCAATAAACCACCAGGAAACAGGAAGTGGCGCTGTAGCTCAAGTGGTAGAGCACTCGCCTTGAGCTGAAGAGCTGAGGGACAGCGCCCAAGCCCAGAGTTCAAGCCCCACGACCGACCAAAAGAAAAAAAAAAATTTTATCTGTAATTTGGTCAAAGTTATGTCTCTTTATGTTGGCAACTAACAATGTATTTACTAATTTCAAGTAAATACATAAATTCTATTTCCATCTTTTTTTAAAAATAAAAAAAAACTTGTTTGCTCTGTAAATTGAGTAGAAGCATGGATTTTGTGGCTAGCTAGGTCATTGCACATCTGTATCTCTTTTCCTCTCTCTGTTTTATGGTTCTCATAGACAATATGATTGCTCCATAATTATCCTGATTTATTTTGCTTTTATATTTTTGGTTGCATCATTTCACTTACTGTTCTGCCATTTCCCAAAACAGCACCACATGAACAGAAAAATCCAGAAATTATGCTGTGGCTCAAGTGGTAGAGTGCTTGCCTTGATTTGAAGAGCTCAAGGACAGTGCCCAGGTCTACAGGTCAGGCCCCACAACTAATTTAAAAAAAAAGAATCTCAATATTTGATAATTCTACTAACAGATCTGACTGAAATCAGTTTAATCACACTTTTCCTGTAAAATGAAGGAATAGATCCAGGCTAGGAAAGCAGCTAGAGAAGGCAGGCAGATTGTATCTGTAACAAAACTGTGTGGAAAATGGAATCGAGGATTACTTAATGGTGATTCACTTGCACTTGAAGCATGATTCTGAATTATTGCTTGCTGATTCTGAAGTATTGCTTTGATCATTATATTCTCCAAGAAGAAAAAGAGAAATTTAATTGATAGCAAAGGACTAGTAATACATTTTGACTTCTCATTAAGCATCTTCAATCATCAAAATTACCTGAAGACAATAGATAGGCCTATTTTTAGATGAAAACAAGTGTCTTAAAAAAAAAAAAGAATTTAGGTAGTCATACAAAGGACTTCTATTTTACTACTGCATTATACATTTTTTCTAATGTTTGATATCAACATTAGAAAGCTACTAGAAAGCTCTTAAATCCCATATGTTGAATAGTGAGTTCTCTTACACTATAACATGGTATTTCCCAAATCATTTACTTAGAAGGCATTGTTTCCTATTTTCTCATTCCTAGAATAAGCTGCACAGGAAGACACCACTGGTCCTGATTATCAGTCTGTACCTTTGAATACTGAGGAAAATCTTTCCTCTGCTCAATATAATTCACTACTCTCCAGTTAGAATAATTTAGCATAGTAAAAATGGAAAAAGAGAAAATAAATCATGGTGAAAAAGCACATGCAGAAAATTCACCAGTTTTTTTCTGACCAGTTCAACCAATGTGAACTATTGGGGAAATATATGGACACCTCATTCCCACTGGTACTCAAAATCTCTGGTTAGGCAATTCTGATGAAGACAAGGAACAAGATGAAAAAATGAGGAATTGTATCAATTGCAAGAAAACAATGGAGTAGGATCCAAGCAAATTTCTTCTTTGGGATGCCGAAATTTATTGGCTTACTGTGGTGTGAACACTACTTTCCAAAAAGGCCACCCAGATGAATACTAGGGATGAGGATGAGTATACCCCTCTTCATCGGGAAGCCTAGAGTGGACACTTAGACATTGTCCATGAGTTGGTAGCTCAAGGCAGATATTCATGCAATAACTCTGAATGGCTGGACACCCCTGCACAGTACTTATATGTGGAATAATACCAGAATGGCTTCTTTATTACTTCATCATGATGCAGATACCAATCCCCAAACTAAAGGCCTATTGACCTCCTTGCATCTTGCTGCTGGAAATAGAAATAGCAAAGATACTCTGTATCTCCTTCTGTTTAACCATTATATCAAACCAGGTCTGAAAAACAACTTTGAAGAACCTGCATTTGATATTGCCAAAAGGGTAAGTATGTATCACTACCTTTTGAAGTTGTCAAAGGCTGTACAAATTGTTCTCCTAAGTCGTAATGGTTTGGTTAAGTTTCTTAAATTTCAAAAATGCCAGTCCATCTTTTGTGTCCCTACAAATTTTTTGCACAATACAAAGCAACAGCAATATCTTACTATAAAATTTATGTATTCCATGGTATTCTTCCAAGTGAATTGCATGATTTTGATATCAAAATGTATTCAAGAGTTGTTTGTATATATCTGTAATGATCTCTGCAGAGTTTGCGATTCTTTAAATCAGAAATAATTTTAACTTATCTGTTGAAATGAATAGTATAGAAACTAAAGATGTTCCGGGTGCTTTTCTGAAAAAAGTATATCTATGTTTGTGTAATGTCCATAATTTATTTCATTCTCTCCTAGATATAATACTTTGAATTCTACATTGTTATATAATGTATAGATTCATTAATAAATGTGACCTTTCAGATTGCATTCCATATAGAAGAATTTTAAGACTCCTTTTTTTCATAGTTTCTTATATTATTTTATTTCTTTGGGATAAAATAGCAATATTATCTAATTTCAAGTTTTGTAAAGGTTATGCTATGTAAAGGCCTTTCTAAGGTGAAAATTTAATACACTGATGTCAAACTAACCTTTAATTCTATGAATTACATATATTGTTACACTTGTGTTTTTGTAATCAACTTTTTAATAACTGTTTTTCATTTCTTGCATCAGAAGAATGAAAAATATGGAATACTTCACAAATTTTCATATCATCCTTGTGCAAGTGCCATGTTAATCTCTGTATTGTTGTAGTTTGGGTAGACCTGCTGCTGAAGCATGCAGTATCCTCAAAATTTAAGTACGTAATGATACAATCTTTATACAGGCATATATCCATGGTTGCCTATTTGTAACAAGGAACCCTTATTGTTCCTAAAAATGCTATTGATGTTATTTCTCTAAATTTCTGTGTACAGTGGAAAAAACTTATATAGTTTGGTTGATTGCTCACATTTACAATTTTTTTGTCAATGACTATTTTGTCATTTTCATTTTAAATTTGATCATACTTTGAAGTCTTTACAGCTAAGTCCAAAGGTGGTGGCTTTTCAAGTACTTATTTATCAACTGAGTTAGCTTTGTGGAGCTAATGGATTCAAAGTAAGCCTTGCTTAAGAGCTACTTCTAACTTTCTGCAGCTTAAAATTTCCCAAATGAGGTCTTGCTGGGACAAATGTCTACCTGAACTGTGAAGACTCAGGGTCTATGTTGAGGTGGCAGAATGATGCAGGCTCCAGCCTCGGGATTATCTGAGGACTGTGTTTGGGATTAGGAAAGCTCTTGAAACGCCAGGATACAGAGGGAAAATGTTCCCTCTTCCTACCTCAAAACATGTCACAGACTCCTGGGAGCTGAGGAAGTGGCTCTTCTGCTTGCTTAAGCATAGATGAACAGCTGGTCATGCATTTTCCTGAGATTGGAGAAGTGGTTTGAGCTTGCTCTAAAATAGTTTAGATAATAATATACCTAGACGTTCTCTTATAGGTTAAGTAAAAATGTATCTGTGGAAATTTTTTGTGTAAATGTTTTCTGACCAAATCTTGGCAAAAAGTATGCTTGCTAGTTTTTAAATACCCACTAACAATAAAGCACAGCATGCAATGACAATTGCTGTTTGCACTCTGCATCCCCTGTGTCCTGGTGATTTTGTGACCCTTACCCAGGGACCCCAATGGAGTAGACGTTGACACTGAACCTTTACCTTTCTTCCATGTAGGAACAGACCAACCAGAATATCTTACCCTGACAGCATGGATTGTCTTACTGGAACAAAAATAATCTTAGTTACAAGGGATCATAGAGAGATGAACAGTTCAGACAGAATTGTTCAGAATGGAAGGTATTTTATCAAAACATAATTGTTTATTATACATATCATTTCAAAAGTAGCTAAAGCCAGGAAAGTGAAAGAATTGTTCATATGCATGATTACCTACTGTCCTGACCTGTCTATCATCCAACCAAGCAGGAACTTACACTACTGACATTCTATCACTAAATATTGCAATAGCTCCTGGAGAAGTCCATATGTTTCTCCTCGATATTAGGCCTTAAATTTGTAATGTTTTAATCACAGTGTTTCCTCTCGCTTTTAGGCTGCATATCTACAAATGGTAAAGCTTTAAGTCTAACTCTACCAAAAACTGAGGTAGAGAAAATGGAATAATACTTTAAAACAGAGTTGCCTTTGATTCCCTAAACACAACACAACAATGCAAAACAATTTTTATATTATATGTACTTATATATTTTATATTTATATGTGCTGATTTTAAATTTCATACAGTGAATCTTACTAGAATTGATAATTTGACAAATATATTGACATTTATTCCCATAAATAGATTGGAATATAAATAATTAGGATTAGAATATATATTAGAATATAAAAAGTATCAATGCAATATTTCAGTATTAGCTTGTGATATCTTCTAATTGTTCGTGGTCTTCTGAATACAAATGTAAATTAACAGTATTGTTTTCTGCTAATCTTTAAGGGAGTTTATTCTGATTCTCTGTATATTGTTTTAACTTGCTGGTCCCAAAGTGTTTTTCTCCATATTTCTGAAGCATTCCTACTGATTATACCCAAATTTTGCTGATATGATGTCTAAAAGCTATTATTCTTCTGCAGGACCCACGTGTCCTAGGATAACAGGTCCCAGTTATCTGCATCATCAGATAACAAGGGCATGACTTCTCACATAGGCCCATGCAACATGCCAACAGAAAATAAAGACTCATCTCAATTTCTCATTTCCTATAATATTTCAGGGCCCCAATTGCTTACAAGTACTAGCAGTAATCAATTGTGAAATGCAAGGCAACTTAAAATGAAAGATGAGATCACAAAATCTGAGAGAAAGTACTGTAATTCAAACTTCCAATTTACAGATGACCAACCCATATGAGTGAACAAAATCACAAATGAACAAGGTTATTTTTAATACCTTTCTCCTAATGATGAATGAAAGATTTCAGTGCAGCCAAAAAAATAGTTTCTTGAATGATAGATCATAATTGGTCTACCAAGACTAGGAAAACTTGATTTAGAGGTCAAATATAATTTAGAAAAACATTAATTGAGAAGACCCTTAGTGCTTCAAAACACTGGTACTTCAGTAAAACTTGGTTCTGTAGTATAAAAATGTCATTCTCAAACCAATGTAACCTACATTTAAACTCCTGAAAGTATATTCCTTTTCAAATAAACTTTTAAAAATCATATTCACCAAAATAACACTTGACAAGTAGATGATAGTGACATTACAAGGTTTTCAAGTGTAGGGAGCAAGTTACAATACAGTTGATTTACGTACCCAGCACTAATACCAAGCAAGTTCAACCATTCATTAAAGTGCAGAAATACTACCCCCCAACATATGTGTTGTTCAGTAGGTGCCTTCCAGAAATGTGTTAAATAGATCAGCCTCCCATAATTCAAACCCAAATATTAGCTAATAAAGTAAATTTCATCACATAAGAAGGTACATTTTAAAGTCACTAATAGTTGCCTTATCATGTGTTGCCTTATCATATATTTTCCCTATCTGTCTAACATAGTAAGAAATACGACTTTAAGTCTTGAATATGGGTACTGATGAGAGATTTGACAAACCTAAAATCTGTCTTCGATTTCTATCACATTCCTCTAAGTAGTAAATTTTAGTTTTCTTCTTTTTTCCAAAACTTATAGGTAGTAGAAAAAATTATCCTATGTAAAATAAATAATCACATACCATTGTACAAAGCCATTTATAAAAACTGGTAGGAATAAATTCTAGGCCATTTTTAAACGTTCCTTTTGACTAAAGATTAATCTTCCAAATGAACAAGAATAAAATCATGTCTAAGTGCTTCACATCTCCAGTCTTGCAAATTGTTATTGCAGATGAATGAATTATGGAAATATAAGCTGACATCAGTTGCCTATATATTCTCCATGCTGGCCGAGACTCAGAATTTGCACAGCACAGGAAAACAGGTGCAATGACTGGCTTCTCACATCAGGGTGAATTTTTGGCATTGCTGGGCTTCGAACTCAGGGCCTAGGAGGCCCAACTGCACAATAGGTCCACGTGATCACACCAGACTTTGAGCCACTAAGGAGATGGGTTCTTCCCAGGAACTGAGATCGAGCCACAGGGAGGCCAAAATAGTGCTCAATGCATGATTGAAACATGGGTGTATATTCACATCCGTGTGCGGTCTGCATCGTGCATTGAGTGTACTTATTGTGTTTATTTTGTATGCTATTCATGGATTATTGTGTATTTTCTCATGTATATGATGACAGGTATAACTGGGCTGACATGGATAACAACTTATTCCCATGACCACAGGGTGGCCCATGCATTCTCCATCCTAGCTGAGACCCAAGACTTGCACAGGAAAGAAAACATATGCAACCATTGGCGTCTTACATCAAGATGAATCTTTTGGAAGGGCTGGGATCTGAACTCGGGGTCTAGCAGGCCCAATTGGTGAATGGGTCCATATGAGCACAACAGCCTGTGAGCGACAAAGGAGCTAGGCGTTCCCAGTACCTGAATCTGAGCCCCCCTGGGGGGAGAGTGGGGAGCACAATAGTCATCCATTCATAAGTAGAAGGTAGAATGCAAATAAGTACATATTTGTATAGAGTAGGATTGATGGTGACTTGTGATGGAATCCAATCTGTGTGTACCTATATTTGGGTATTTTCTGATGCATTAATTTCATGTCTTTGATGATTATTGTCATGCTTCATTAACTCTTCTTTACAAATAATCTATACCCCATGAGTCTTGCGTATCATTTCCTACTCGCATTATGCACAAACTACTCATTCAAGTATGAGATCGATCGCATGCCATGACTCTTCCTAGGTCCAGAAACAAGTATCTCAGGATCTCCCGCCATTCCCTCCTCCTAGGGGGACTGAATTCAAGCCTCAGTCCTGGAAAAGTTACTCCTTATATACATCTTAACGATAGGATTTATACTTCCGTTCAGATGTTCAGTCCATATTGTGTTTGGTGTGTTTATTCATTTTATTTCTTGTTTTATTAATTTATTTACCACTTATTTTATTGACTCTGATGACACTTATACCATTTATTACATTGTTTACATCCTATCATATGGAATCTAGATTTTAGATGTATGTGTTCTCCATCATGCCTGGCAGTGCTAGGATCTGATCTCAGGGCCTAGCAGGCCCAATTCATGAATGGGTGAGTTTTAGCATGGGAGCCTATAGCCAATGAAGCTGTCAAGTGGTTCCCACGCACTGAGAGTGACCCCCAGTTTTGGCCAAAACAGCGCTACATGGATAGGCAGACGGTGATATACAAAGAAATATATATTGTTAAAGAGTGCCAGAGCCGTCTATATATGATTGAATGACACATACTACGTTCCTACCAACTCTTAGGTATTTATTATACCACCATTGAAGGAATATTATTCTTTTAATGCTTAATAAACTATACATTAAGATCAATCAGCATTCTAGGACTATTGCATCCAATTTTTGACTAGACGGATGCATGAACTACTCTTTCAATGGATATTCCCATGCATAAGAATGAGTCTCTTGTGATCTCCTGCCATTGGTGTCAGGACTGGGATTTGAACCCAGGGCCTATGTTCAAAGGTTGTCCTATGGCTTCACTGATAGCCCACAAGCCATCAGCAATGGCAGGTCATATCTACTTTGCAGCCATGTCATTCAAACCCAGGATGGTCACTGTGCAAAGAAAAAAATAATAAAACCCCAGCCCCCTGAAGGTTGCCACTTTTTCTGCTTTCCAGTTTTTTTTCTAGAAAGTCCACTGGGCCTAGGATCTTAGGATCAGCTATGGTTCTGGAGGCTGCACCCAAGCCAAGAGAGATCTAAGCTGAAGCAGAGTTTCCATGACCTGAGTTCAATCCCCATGGTTGGCCAAAAGAAAAAAAAGAAAAAGAATACAGAAAATATAATTGTTTAACTAAGTTAAAAAAATAAAGCTACCTAGTTTGGAATTTCTGCTAGTTTTCTTTCCTAGCCTGGGATTTGAACTCAGGGTCTTGGTAAATCTGTAGCAATGTGAGGGAAGATTTGCTACCACTTGAGTTCAAACCTTGTGCCAACCAAAAATGAAACTTAAGTCACTGACCTAAGCAGGGGGAGGTAGTAGTGGAGATGGGAGGGAAGGTATGGTAGGGGGAAAACAAAGGAGGAGGTAACAATGCTCAATATGAAATTTACTCATTACCTTGCTCCTGTAAAATATTTTTACAATAAAAAACGAACAAAGACAAACAATGTAGTTCTCAGAGAAGCATTTTGGAGGTAAGAGAAGGATCTCTGAGTGAATAGCTGTACAAAATTCTACTCTTTTTAAAATGTTCAGTATGGAACTGAATAAACATAACTGCTTCCATTAAAATATTATGTCAGTGTCTTGGAACTGGGTCCAGTATTTCTGCCATTGCTAGGATTTGAGCTCACCGTCCATGTAACTATTTTGCATCATGGGTGAAGGCGAAGCTCACTGTCCATGAGGAAAGAAATTCAGGCTAGCATTCCCAGGGCCTAAATGAAGGCCCTGAAATGGAAAAAATATCTCTATACATGTGTAATATATGATATATATATACTTACATATGTATGTTAATTTCATATTATGATTCAGGTGGATCAGTGGAAGAACACCTGCCTTGCATGCCTGAATTCCTCGGTTCAATTCCTCAGCACCACATAAGCAAAAAGAAAAAATCCGGAAGTGGCGCTGTGGCTCAAGTGGTAGAGTGCTAGCCTTTAGCTGAAGAGCTCAGGAATAGCACCCAGGCCCAGAGTTCAAGCCACACAACCGGACCCCCACAGAAAAAGAATGATTTTGTATTTTATTTTCTTTTGATTCATTTATTTATTGATTACTGTATTTAGTATTTTTATACGCATAATATTTATTACATTTTGCACATCTATTATAAAATTATACCCAATAATTTAGGACATTGACTCATTTTCATTAATATTTTATTTAGTGTTGAAACATAATACATAAGTAAATGGAAGCATTTGTCACAGTCTTCACATGATTAGAGTCTCTCAAAAGTATGAGCTTTGTCTTATTTATCTTTGGAAACTTCCTATCGGGTTTTCTTTAGATGATTTATACTCAGAAGCCTTTTCTTGAGGATAGGCAAGTGAGGTATAAAATTGTGAGGGTGGGGCTAGAAATGTGGCTTAGTGGTAAAGTGCTTGCTCAGCATGCATGAATGCCAGGGTTTGAATCCTCAGTGCCACATACTCAGAAAAAGCCACCAGCTATGGAGTAGCTCAAGTGGCTAGCCTTGAGAAAAAGAAGCTCAGTGAGAGGACCCAGCCCCTAAAATCAAGCCCAGGACTGTCTAAAACCATAGGCCAGATGCCAGTGGCTCATAAGTGGAATCATAGCTTCTCGAGAGGCTGAGAGCTGAAGACCACAGTCCAAAGGAAAGCCTGTTAGATTCTTATCTCCAGTGAACCACCAAAAGAACCCATCTGGCATTTTGGATTAAGTGCTAGAGTGTTCACCACGAGCTGAAGGGCTCAGGGTCAGTGCCCAGGCTAGAGTTCGAGACACACAACTGGAAAAAGAGTGAGGGTTAATAAAATACTTTTCCTATTTGCTAATTATGAGAACATTCTTTGGAAGATGAACACTGATGTACACCAGAATTGGTCTCAGAGCTCAAGGTTCAAGTGTAGCACATACATATGCCCATCCTCTCAGACTGTAGCATTGTAGTATTGTGTCCTACAGGGTTCTTAAAGGTCCAAGGTTAAAAGGCTTAATATGCTCCACAAGCCCTTTGTCATAAGCAGTTGACTTGTATTGTCAATGTCATTACAATTCTGAACCTAGCAGAACACAAGTCACCCTAGCTCAGGTGGCTGAGGTCTCAGGATCACAGGGTGAAGCCAGCCAGGGCAGGAAATCTATGACAAAATGACTTCCACTTCTGAAAGGTCAGATATTCAAGAGCTTCGTGAGTCTCCCTTGGTGATGAGAATTTACTTGCACATTAAATGTTCTTATAGTACTTGAGCTATAGAAGAAGGAAAGAACCATTATTGACCTATCCTGGATTCAGATGAAGTTCTCAGGATCCAAGCCCTAGCTCTGCTAGGAGGAAGAACTCCAGTGTAACTCTGTAATTGAAGGACAGAAAACAGTTTCAAAATCCAGGCTAGGTGCAGAGACCAGGCCTACAGGATTAGGAGGCAGAACGTACACACTCAACAGGGAAGTGAGCTGCAAAACCACTTCATTTCTTCCAGGCACAACCAACAATGGGGAAAATCTGTAACATTTGTTAAAGTTACACCAGGGTCAGGCTTTACTAGGCCTCTTCAAACAATGACTAATTAACCTTCCTCCCTCACGTGAAGGGAGCCTCAGGCTACCTTTAGGTTACCAATAGAGAGCCAGTTTATTGGGGGAGAGGGGAGGAACAGAGTAGAAAAACCCTGCTCTCTGGTCTTAGGGAGTGGGTTTTTGACTCTCCATCTATCAGATTTGAAGACCCTTCTACCTCTGTCAGTCCATTCTCCTTCATTCTCCACATAATTAATGCAAATCCCCAGACTAACTAGAGGAAGGACTGTTTCTATTTTGTCTCCAAGCACATGATTTAGATCCTAGCTCTGCCCTCTTGACTCTGGGGCCCTTGGTTGCCTGAGAAGTGGGAAAGAGACAGTCTTCCTGCTCTGTGGTTATGTGAAGGCACAATGCAAAAGGCCTCCTGACTGGGAAGTGTTCCCTTCTTTCCTCCTGACGTCCAAAGTTTAAACTATCATCTTTCTTTCTTTCTATCTTTCTTTCTTTCTTTCTTTCTTTTTTTTTTTTTTTGGTCCGGTCGTGGGGCCTGAACTCTGGGCCTGGGCGCTGTCCCTCAGCTCTTCAGCTCAAGGCAAGCGCTCTACCACTGAGCCACCTTCCCAGCCCATCTATCTATCTATCTATCTTTCTTTCTTTCTTTCTTTCTATCTTTCTTTCTTTCTTTCTTTCTTTCTTTCTTTCTTTCTTTCTTTCTTTCTTTCTTTCTTTCTTTCTTTCTTTCTATCTACCTACCTACCTAGGTATCTCTTTGCCAGGTCTTGGGTTGAACTTAAGACCTGGGCACTGTCTGTAGCACTCTACTACTTGACCCACAACACCAATTCTGGGCTTTTCTGTGTATGTGCTACCGAAGAATCGTACCCAGGGCTTCTTGCATGCTAGGCAAATACTCTCTCACTAATCCACACTCCCAGCCCCATCATATTTTTCTTAATGGTAGTTTTTACATAAGTATGCTACCATTTTACTTCCTCAAGTTTAATTTTCTGAAGACTGGTTACTTCTAAGAAACCCTATCTTCTGTACCCCTGCCTGATTTGTGACTGTTTCTGCATTCTCCTCATAATAAAATGTAAACAAAGACTGCTGAGATCTTCAATGTGCACCATATAAGGACACAGGCCTGGAACCCTGGAAGAGAAAGCAATGGGTCTGACATGAAGAGGATGATGCAGTAGGCGCAAGGATCATATCTGAAAAATAAATAAATAAATAAGAGAAGCATCATTGCATACAGTGTGTTTGAACTCAGGGAGGTAATATACACACATAAGTAAGTAGGGCACTGATTCATAAACGTGGCCTTCTCTTTTTGAAAACGTTTTTGAGGCTATCCCATGGCTTAAACTCAGGGCCTGATGCATTCCTCAGCTGTTTTTTCCCAAGGCTGAGGCTTTACCACTGCCACAGCTCCACTTCCAGCCATCTGGTCATTAATCAGACATAAGTGCCTCCCAGGCTTTCCAGGCTGGTCTAGCCTGTTTCTTCTGCTCGACTTTCTCTCTCAAAGCTCCATCTCTATCTTCTGGTCCACTGCTCCACTTCTGGTTTTCTGGTGGTTTATTGGACATAAGAGTCTCACAGACTTCCTGCTCAGGCTGACTTTGAAGGGTGATCGCTCAAAAAGGTTTCAAGCGGCTTTCCTCAGGGATTGACCAAGGAGCACCTCCACACAAACCTGTAGTCTAAATCTCGAGAGACACTAGAAAAGTAATGCATGAAGATGCTTCTAGTATATTCCAGATACTTAAGGTTGGAGACACACAACACTCCTAATTATTAGATCATTTTATAGGCAAAAGAAGCAATGCAGACAATATAAGGATCGCTCTAGCTTTTGGTCCTCCCATCTTGAGACAGTAAAATGCTGTAGCTCAATGCTAACTGACAGAGCTGGCATGTCCTGTGGACATTTGCACAGAAATTCTGTGACACTCATTTCTCACTTTTGGTTTCAAACATATGAACAGATGGTAAGATGAGGAAGGAAAATCCTTCTTAAAGAAAGCAGCTATAAATGACATTGGGTAGTTAACTTATAAATTCATAACACTGGTATGACTCTGTGAAGAAGTCAGGTTTCCAGATTAAAAAGTGAAGAAGAAAAGAAAGAAGGTGCCAGTGGCTTCTCATTGTAATCTGAGCTCCTCAGGAGTCTGAGATGTAGAGAATCTGAGTTTGAATCCAGCCAGCGTAGGAAAGTCTATGACAATGTTATTTCTAAGAGATCACAGAAAAACCCAGAAGTGGGGTTTTGACTCAAGGTTAATGCACTACCCTTTAGCAAAAGGATCTCAGGAACAATGCCTAGGCTCATAGTTCAACACCAGAACCTGCCCCCTCAAAAATAACCTGTACCTCCATATCTTTGTATATGTATGTTTGTATTCCTATAGGTGAAGCTCCAGAGTAGTTACAATGAATGGCACCAAGCTAGAAAATTTGTATCCAATAAAATGATTTCATAACAGAGACTGATTTCATGAGAGTGCATGTTCTGCGGCTCCCCTCACTGTTCCCAGTATAGCCTGAGGGTTTCTCTGCATCCCAGGCCTGCTGGAAGAAGTCTCCCTCATTGTCTGGACAGGCAGACAGCTATGTAACAAACAACTCCATCTGTGTCAGATTGTGAGAATGAGTGTGAGTGGGATCTAAAGGTCAGGATAAAGGTCTAGTTTTAGCCCAATCTATTTCTTTCCCCAGTGCTCTGGTTTGACAGGAAGCCATTTGTGCCACCTCCCATGGCAGGCCAAGTCCTGTGCACTTATCCTGCCATTGTGAGACTATATTCCTGTGTTCAAATACAGTGCTCAATATAATTCAGCAGTCCTTCTAGCAGACAACTAGGGCACTGAAACTCATGAAATGTTTCATTGAGGATGATGATTGGCCTATGATGTCTCTCCTAGGTTTCTGGAAGCTTGGGAAATCCAAGCACATATCTCATATCAAAAAGCTTCCTGTCATCTAGGGCTGTTGAAGCTCTTCAGGTTTTGAAACATTTGACCTCTCCAAGTTGGGCCCTGGCTGGCTAGCTTTGGGGATTGAAAGCAGGGCTGGGGTGCTGACCATGAGCTCAGTGTAGAAGCCCAGTGCTTTACCATTTTGTCTAACAGCATCACTTCTAGTCTGTGAGTGTGTGTGTGTGTGTGTGTGTGTGTGTGTGTGTGTGTGTGTGTGTGTGTGTGTGTGTGTGAGCCCATGTGTGCACAGGAGGTTGAACTCAGGTCCTGAGCACTGTACCTATTTTCTCTTGTACAAGAATACCCCTCTCCCACTTGAGCAACAGAGACACTTCAGGCTTCTTTTTAGTGATATGGTCCTGAGAAATCAAACCCAGGGTTTCATATATGCAAAGCAATCTACACTCTACATATTCCCAGCCCTCTACTTCAGGTTTGTTAGTTTGTTTCTGTCTTTTCTTTATTGTTGTAGGAGTTGAAATCTGGGCCTGGGTACTGTCCTTGAACTCTTCTCCTCAAGTCTTGTGCTCTACCACTTGAGCCAAACACCACTTCAGCTTTTTGGGGGGTCCATCGGAGCTAAGTGTCTCAAGGACTTTCCTGCCCAGGCTAGCTTTGAACCATGATCCTCAGATCTTATCCTCCTGGGTAGCTAGGATGACAGACATGAGCAACAAGCACCCAGATTCCACTTCGGGTTTCTTAGTGGTGAATTGGAAATAATAAGCTCATGGAGATAATTGGAGATAATAGGCTTTTGTGTCTGGCATAGTTTGGAACCCAGATCCTCATATCTCAGCTTTCTGAGAAGGCAGGATGACAAACCTTAGCTATAGACCCCTAGGCTGTGGCCTCTGCTATAAGGGGATCCATGTCTCCACATGGTAGAGCGCTAGTCATAAGCCCAAGAGGTAAGGGCCAGCACCTAGACCATGAGTTCAAGGTTCATGACTGAGAAAAAACAAAACAAAACAATTGTCTGCAGGAGACAACTTACTAGACTTCAGTAATACATCTTTGTCCCTGCCATGGGGACATAAATGAGCCTCAAAATTCTTGTCTGCATAATCATCTCAGTTGTGGAGATCTTATAAGGACCCGAAGAAAGAATGCACCCCGTGAAGGACACAGCACATTGTACTCTTTGCATGACTCAGCACACAGCATCCTTTGAAAGACTCAGCACACAGCACCCAATGCAGGATGCAGCAAACTGCACCCTGTGAAGGACTCAGCACCTAGCTCTATTCCACAAGCTTTCATTAGAATTAGGGTGCTTTTATCAGTATCACCATTCTTTGAGGAACAGTTCACAAACCACTCAAGTTCACATCTAATGGTTTAGTGTGGTGTTTTTTTTGGGGGGGAGGGGTTAGCCATGGTGCTTGAACTCAAAACATGAGTATACTATTCTAATAACATTTGATCAAGACTAGAGCTCTACCACTTCAAGCCATATTTCAAAGTTTCTAGCAAACTTCCTGCCAAGTTTTAAAGGCCCTGAGCACCCAGGTTATGGGGATAAGCCAGGGTAACCAGGATGATGGGGATAGCCCATGGATCTGGGTTGCAGCAGTTTACATCTGGCTAAGTCAGGTTAGGTGGAAGCTGTCAGCCCCAGACTCCTAGATTGCCCTGTGATGAGGTATATGAAGTCCTGTCCTTCTTACCCTTCTATAGTTCCAGTTAAAACATTCTACTTTTTTTTTGGCGGCAGACCTGGGGCTTGAGTATGCACTTTGACCCTGTTCCTAAGCGTTTATGCTCAAGGCTAGCACACAATTGAATGAAAGACAGCAGAACTTCTGGGTTTTTTGTTTATGTGCACTGAGGAATCAAACCCAGTGCTTCATGCTTCCTTGGTGAACATTCAACCACTGAGCCCCAGGAGTGAATGAGATATAAATAGATAGAGATTGTTGTATACAAATATTATATACACAAAAAGAGAGATGTCTGGATATTATTAAATCATAGATAGTATTACTACCAATTATTAGGTATTAAATTATGTTTCCATTTAATGATGTGTCCCAGTTAACAATTAATAAAGCATTAATTAAAATTACTCAATATCCTGTTATTGTTTACCACATATGTACGTTCATTCCTACTATAATTATGTATTTTATAGAATGAGACATATTCCTATATATTATTAAATTATGCATCGTGTGTTACTACCAATTATTAGGTATTCGTGTTTCCATGAAATGTTTATTCTGTTAATGCTTAATAAAATATTAAACTTAATCCACGTCCTATAATTTTTGTGTTTAATTTTATCTTAGAATGATTCCCTACTAATTCAATCTTTTTTCATTTATTGTAATGACAATTTTTCCACCTATGACATTTTTTACATTTATTACATCCTATTACATAGCATATAGATTTGCATCTGAATTATACATCCTACCTGTCACTGAGCACTTTCAAAGAAAAAGAAAACATGTTTCACGCTCGGCTTCTCACATCTGAACTCACAGTCTACAAAGCCCAGTTCATTAATGGGTAAGTGTCAGCATGCCAGCCTGGAGCATATTAAGCTGACTAGCATTTCTAGCACCTGAGATTGAGCCCTAAGAGTTGACAAAATAAGAACACATTGATATGCAGATTGTAGTACACAAATAAATATAGATCATTATAGAGTGCCGGAGATGTCTACACATTATTCAGCTATATAGGCTATATTCCTGACAATTCTTGGGTGTTTATTATGCCTCCATGTAATTAATATTATTGTTTTCAGCCTTAATGAATTATTAATTAAATCAACCACTGTCCTGAAACTATAGCATACATGTAATTAATAGTATTTTTGAATATGTCAAAAAGCATTCATTAAAATCAATTGGCCTCCTAAAATCACTCTAATTGTATAATAGTATTCAGAAATAACTAATTCAACCTTGCTATTCATAATCTTCCATCGGTATTCCTATGATTAGGAACGAGACTCTTAGATTTCTTAGGGGTCAGGACTGGGATTCAAACACAGGGCCTATGTTGCTGTGTTGGCCTATGGCTTCCTTGGTAGCCTGCCAGCTTTCAGCAATGCCAGGTTACCAACATTTTTCAACTGTGTCATTCAGACCCAGTATGGTCACCTAGCAAAAAAAAAAATGTAAAATTGGCAGCCATCTGCAAATTGCCAGTGTTTTTTCTGTTTTGCATTAAATTTTTTTTCCTGTCAGCCATTGGGACCCAGGAACCCAGGTTCGGCTATGGGTCCAGTGGCTGCACCCCAACCTAGAGTGATCAAACCTGAGGCAGAACTGCCACTACCTGAGTTCAAGCTCAGTGCTTGACAAAATAAAAATACATACAGGAGTTCCAGGAAGATGGCAGAGGAGAAGCTGGAGGCTAAACAAGCTCTCACATAGAAAGCAGTTTTAGTGCTCCAGTGAACCGTCCTAAGCCAGAGAATCACACCAAGTGTGCCATCACAGTCCACAGAGTTAGGCCAGAGAGAGAAAATCCAGCAAGGAAACAGATCTGTGCACTTGTCAGCAGCCACCGCTGTGGCGGCCATAGCCACCATACCTGCAACACAGAGAGTCCAGGGCAACGACTCCAGATGCAGCAGGAGAGTTGATTCTACTCAACACCAGGAAGAACTGACAAGGAACAGACATCTTCATCCTGCAGATTGCAGAGACGTCCCAAGAACCAAGAATCTGGCATGAGTAGAAGCCTGACATCCTCACTCCTTCTCAGGGAGCAGAGGAGTTAAGAACATCCCTCCCCTCCCCAATACCAGAGATCTCCATCTTTGATACTGACAAAGGCCTGGCTGAGCAGCTAGCTCCAACTCAGGCCTTGAAAGAATACAAGAGTCATTTACCAGGTCACAGGAACCTATTATGACATTCCAGGCTCAGCTACACCCAGCTGAAAGTGACCCAGCACAGCTGAGAAAGCTCCACCAGCCCCAGGAGTGGCTTTCTTCTCTGGGTAAACAGAGCCAGAGGCTGCACCTCCCTATAGTAGCCTTGACAATCAATTGACATTCAGTAAACATAAACCCTGAGAATGGCTCCAGGCTGGGCTCTGTCAGTGTCTCAGAAGCTAGCCCCCCAGGGAAAAGCTACTGTTTGCTAAAAGGCCTCCACCCTACCAGAAACTAGCCTCATCACAGCATCTCCAAACTAGAAGAAACAGCCATCTCCCTCTTTTGTGAAACTCAAAGCAGATCTCCTTCTCATTGAACTAGCCTGGGAGGAGGATGACAAAATTCTGGGTAAAGCAGAGCATTTTTCTGCCTGCTCAAACAAACTGACTTAAGAGACCAACCAAGCCACAGGAAAATCAAACACCACAAGCAGACCCGAGACTCCAACTAGAGACAGTTACAGACACAAGGGAGATACAGGATCTACCCATCCCCACCAAAAAATACCAAAGAATTCTTTTTTTTTTGTACATTTTATAATTTTTTAAAACTTTTTAATTTTTATCTTTAAAAAATATTTTTTATTAACTCTTTTTTTCTTGCTCTTATACTTTTTATTTTAAGGGTATATGTGTGTGTGTGTGTATGATTTTTTCTTTTTTTTCTTTTTATTCATGTTTTTGTTTAGCTCTACAGACTTTTGATCCCTTTCTTTCTTTCTTTCTTTCTTTCTTTCTTTCTTTCTTCCTTTCTTTCTTCCTTTCTTTCTTTGTTTCTCATTCTTTTCACTTTTCCTCTCTTTCGTTCATCTTTGTGTGACTTAATTGCTGTTCTGCTCATCCTCAGATATACCCGTAGTCGATTATTAAACATTATCCCCCATTTTGTACACACTTAATCCAGAAATTTATTACTCAGTTCAAAAACTCTTAGACTTAAATTCCTTAATAGCAGTATCACTTCTATGTACCTATATGATATTTTAAGCATTTTTATTTTTAAGTTTTTCACATCTCATTCTATCCCTTCACTTCTCTTATCCTATCCTCGTTCTTCTCTGAATATTACTTTGTTAATTTGCATAATTTATGTGTTTCACTTTTAATTTTTAATTTTTGTTTCTATTTTTTCTTGCCCTTTTTTTCTTTCTTTTTTCTCTCTCTCTACTATCATTCTATCCAACCTATTTCCCACTTAGATATTAGTATTTAGTCAAGTTAACTCTCCCTCTACATTTCCACATCCCTCTATTCCTATTTTTATCCACATTTCTCCCTTAACCTAATAATGTCTGCTTTGCCAAATTCTTCTTTGCAGTTCGCAGCACACTAATACATACTTGTTTGATGTTGAATATATATATCTGTTGAACTAGATGGTATCTGCAGACTTTTTACTTTGCAACTACAGATTTTGGTTGATGCTTGCCTAAAGATAGTGTTCTAGCACAAAACTGGTGTTTCATTCATCCCAAATGGGCAGAACAAACCTGAAAAACACAAGAAAAATGGTAAATCCGGGTATCTCAACTCCCACTCATGGTAATCAGGGGACAGAACAGAAAATGAATAATCCAGAGGAGAGTTCCCAAAAAACTCTGCAAACACTACTGGTAAACATGATAAATGAAAAGATTGAAAACCTGCAAAGACTTCGTGTGAGCATGATAGGAAGAGAGAGAAGACAAACGAAAGGTCAATACAGGAATATCATGAGCCTGAGGAAGCTACTCAAAGATTGATACAGGAATTGTATGAGCAGCTTGAGAACACTCAAAGAGAAATAAAAGAATGGTGTGAGCAGGCTGAGATCAGTCAAAGAGATAGACAGGAATTGCGGGAGTTGGAGTAGAAGAGACAAAGAGAAAGTCAGGAATGGTGTTAGGAGGCTGAGAACACTCAAAGAGAACTACAGGAATTGAGTGAACATAAGGAAGCTAATCAAATAGTGATACAGGAATTGAGAGAGCAGCATGAGAATACACAAAGATCACTAAAGGCATCCATGGAATCTATAAACAGAGAGCTGAAAGAAGTCAGGAAGTCCACAAAGGGAACGCTGACTGAAACCCAACAGAAGTAATGGGAGTCCAAGGAAACCATAACCAATCAACTAAGTGACTTGAGAATAAACACTGAACATTAAATTAAGGAAGTAAAGAAGTTCATACAAGATCTAAAACAAAGCTCCAACAAAGAATTGGAAGCCATCAAAGCCAACCAACTAGAAGGAAAAGAAATAAATAACAAAGTAGAAAGACTTGATAGTAGGTCCAATCTCAGGGATTGAAGACAGCCTAGATATTATAGAGAAAGAACATACAACCATTCAAGAAAAATCCAGGAAATACGATAGATCTATTCAACACATGGAAGAAACCATCAGAAAGCCTAATCTGAGGATAATGCGTGTAGAGGAGCACCTAGAAACAGAAGTTAATGGTCTAGGAAATTTGTTTAACAGGATCCTAGCAGAGAACTTCCCAAACATGGAAAAAGATAGGCCTATTAAGATACAAGAAGCTTTTAGAAATACAAATAGACATGGCCAAAACAGGACATCCCACTCTCACAGTATAATCCTCGCAGGATCAATTCAGACCAAGGAAAAGATCCTTAAAGCTATCAAGGAGAAAATATCAATCACTTATAAAGGGAAACCAATTAGAATCACCTCAGATTTCTCAGCAGAGATAATTCAAGCAGGAAGACCTTGGAACGATATATGCCATGCCCTAATGACAAACAAATATCAACCAAGAATACTTTACCCAGCTAAACTCTCATTCATAACCCAAGGTCAAAGAAAGTCCTTCCATAGCAATGAAAAATTTAAACAATTTATCTCCACCAAACCAGCCCTACAAAAGATTCTTAAAGATGTCCTACACATAGAAAACCAACAAGACCGCAATAAAGGCCAAGAAACTAAACCCAAACTGAGAATCCAAGCAGCATAGGAAGAACTCAGTTGCCTCAGCCCCCAAGAAGGTGGATAAAATGGCAGGAACTCCCTAATACCTCTCAGTCCTCTCTCTCAACATTGATGAACTTAACTCTCCAATTAAGCTACATAGACTGTCTAGTTCAATTAAAAAGCAAGATCCTTCCATCTTCTGCCTTCAGGATTCACGTCTTGCTCATAAAAACAAAAATATTTTCAATATGAAAGTCTGGAACAAAATCTACCAAGCAAACAGCCCCCATTATCAAGTGGGAGTTGCAATACTAATATCAGATAAAATACACTTCAAACTAAAACTAGTGAGAAGAGATAAAGAAGGTCACTACACACTAATTAAAGGATATCTACTTCTGGAGGATATTACAATTCTAAATATCTTTTCGCCAAACAACGGAGCACCCAAATTTATCCAAGCAACACTACTTTCCCTCAAATCCCAAATAGATCCAAGGACATTAATTGTTGGGGACGTTAGCATACCACTTTCCCCACTAGATAGATCAACTCGGCAAAAACTGAAAAGAGAAATTGCGGATCTAAACAACTGCATAGGTAAATTAGATTTAACAGACACCTACCGAATATTTCAACCAGCAGCATCAGAATACATGGTTTTCTCAGCAGCACATGGAACATTTTCCAAAATAGACCACATTTTAGTCCACAAAGCAAACTTGTCCAAATTCAGATACATTGAATTTATACCTTGCTTTCTCTCAGAACACAAGGGAATAAAATTAGAACTCAACACTGAAAACCACCAAAGAGGATCCTGTAACAACGCAAGGACCCGGAACAACACACTGCTGAATCACGATTGGTTCATGGAAGAGATTAGAAAGGAAATTCAAGTGTTCATGTTATTCAACAAAAATGAGCATACAAACTACCAGCTCCTCTGTGAAACAGCCATGGCAGTACTCAGAGGCAAGTTTATAGCTCTCAGTTCTTACATCAACAAATTGGAGAGATCTGAAACCAAAAATTTAATGAGACATCTGGGCCTCCTTGCAAAAGAGCAGTAAAATAAACCCCAATGCAGTAGACTAAAACAAATGATTAAAATTAAATCAGAATTAAATGAATTAGAATAAAAAAAAAAACAGAAAGAATCAACACAACAAAGAGTTGATTCTTTGAAAAATCAAAGTGATTGACAGACACTTAGCAAATCTTATCAGAAAAAAAGAGAACACACCCATAATATGTATTATAATTTAGGTCAGGTGGTAGGAAAGGAAGTGGAAAACAATACTACATCCAGTAAAGCTGACATTCCTATTACATCACTAAGGAAAGAGTGTTAAGACCTGCACGATTCATAGGGTGGTTGCATGTGACATTACTATGTAAAACACTATTAACTATCATCTCAGACATCCATAACATTTTGCTTTCATTTTCAAGATCAATAGCCAAATATCTATGACTTTTTATTAATTTTGTTTGTTTCTTAGGAAGGAAGAAGGAGGGTTTGGTAGTTGATGATGGAAAAAAATATATGTATTATCTCCTTGTCCAAATTTTTTGCAGTTTTATTTATTTATTTTTCTTCTTTATATTATTTTATTGTGAAAATACTGTACAGAGGGGTTACAATTACATGGGCAAAATAATGAGTACATTTCTTAGCAAGCGTAGTAGCCTCCTCTTTTGATTCCCCTTCCCATCCCTTCCCATGTCTCCCCACTCAATCCTCCCCGCTACCCTCCCCCACCAAAGTTGTAAAGTTCATTTTTCGACATAACGTCTTGTACATCTCATTGTTGCAATGGGTCCACCTGTATCTCTATTTAAACGAAGTTTTGCAGTTTGAAAAAGTGCTACTGATGAACTCACACTTACAGCTAATTGACTTGCTGTCTGCACAAGATGCATATAAATGAAGACATTTATTCTGTTGGATAGTCACATATATTAACAAAATCCATTTCTGGAAAATAAAAGATACTAGATAAGAAATTATAAAGTATTGTTTTTAAAATGGTTTATTTTCTTGGAGAACAAAAGTTAGTATTGAAATGATTAATCCAGCTTTCTTCGAGATTTTATGCTGTCTCAGTATCAAAATGTTCTCTAATGCCTGTAACATCCAAGCATAAAAGACGTGATTTGAAAATCTCAGTAGTTTTAGAAACAAAGGTATATAATACCTTCCTTCCTGCAGAGACATGTGAGCACAAGTATGATTGATTATATTATAGTTCTCTTTTTTTTCTCTTTATCTCAAGTGTTGCATACCTTGGTATATTACTCTATTTGTTGCATCAGCTTCTGTAGGTGAGATTTACTTCTACCTGCAATGTCAAAATGGGTTATATGAGTTATTTCAGCTTACAAAAGTGAACCAGAAGTGGAGAAAGATTATTTCTAGGGGAAGATTTCTATCTCATTGTCTGTGTCTAAAAGCTGACTTGTTTTCCCTTAGCCATAAAAATAGCATATTTCAGAGGGAGTCTTCCTTCAGTTTATATACTGGAAGAATATAGCATGTGAAATTGAAGCAAAACTCAAATACAGCCACATACATATAAGACAGGCAGAATTAAGCTAATATTAGAAGGTGATATTAAGATGTTAATTTCTTACCATCCTTGTACACCATTATGATAGTTGACTATAGCACACCAGAATTAAACAAATCCTAACCAAGAACTTAACAAATAGATAACATTTTCTGTAGGAAATTATTACAATATTTTATAAATAAGCATTTTCCATGTGATCACTTGTAGGGTTATCTTTTCTATAGATGGGTTTAATCACTCTAGAGCACTGTGTCTAATATCCATTATCATTATCCGGACCTTGTGATTTTGATGAGGAAGAATAAAATATCTAGATTTCTTCTTCTCTTTCCCTCTTCTCCTATTTCTAGTGTGAATTCTCTTCCTTTCTACAAATTCTATTAATAATGGAAGAATGACACATTGTGGATATCAAGCAAAAGGCTTCAAATCAAGAATTTCATTCTTTCAGAAACAAATGAAGTAAATCAGATTGGCTCAAGGGAGAATAAAATCAGGATTTTTTTCCCTTCTCTGGCTTTCACCTTAGAGTCTGAACATGACTCTAAATATCTAATAAACCATTTCCCTCGAATAATTTTTAAAAATATATTTTATAAAATAAATGATAATTTAAAAATAAATAGTAATTTTGTGTTTGTTTTTGGCAAGCATGAAATAAGACTGCATTAACAATGTGTGAGTTGAGAGACTAAATTATATCAGAATCTTATATAATGAAAAATAGTAGTTTTTTAAGATAAATAGCTTGTAGATATATTTTTAATGTAATATACTCACAAAGTCATCAATTTTCTTCCTTTCCTCTCCATGCTGATTCAACTTCAATAAGCAGTTCATGTAACTCAAATGGCTGCATTTCTTTCAAAAATAGATTAGACCCAAAAAAGTTAGAATAAGAGAACCAGTATTGGGTGATGCATTCTTTAAAAATAGCAGTCAAATAAATATTAACCATAATTCCAAAATAATAACAATCAAATGCTCTTGAAAAGAGAAGAATGTATGCAGAATATATAAAATGTGATAGTGCCAGAACTGCTTCAAGCATTTATGATTTCTAGTACATGACAATGTTTTAATCAGGATTAATTGCTTTCAGGGAATAAATATTTTCTAGTTATATTTCATTGAAGAAATATCTTGTTCAAGTTAATGAAAGGATAACAGGTTATAATAGAAAGAATGCTACACACTCATTGTACATAGCAAAATACCTTCACAGAATATCTGTCTTTCCCACATACCTAATCCTTCAATTGTAGATTTGCATTATATATATGTTTGTAAAATAATAACCTCTCATTACCCAAGGAGAACAAATTTGAATAATTATCATATGGGGGAAGTATACTCAAAGGTAGTTAAAATTCCCAGGTGTAGTTCAAAAGGGACATGATTAGGTAAGAACCATCAAAAAGATATAAAGATGCTACATTAGAAGATAAAGGAAAAAATAACAACCCAGATTCTGAATTTTTGGGAGGCAGAACAGGAGATAAATGTCTTTTCCACTATAATCATTTGAAAAATATTTTAGCTCTGTGGGTGTCTCTATTTTAATCTAGTGAGACTTCTTTTAGATTTCTGTCCTTTAGAACTGTAAAATGGTAAATACGGATTATTTAAGCCAAATAACTTGCAGAAATACTTTACAGCAGATTTGGTTTAGTAAATTAATTCAACTATAGCCTTTTCCTAATGAAACTACAGGGACACCATGTTTCCTAGTTTCTGAGAATAAGAAAAAGTTGCCGCCAGCTTAGTACACATGTATGATGTACATACTACTAAGGGCCTGGAATTAATGAAGCCTTGAAATTCTAAATAATATCTAAATAAGAAGCTCCCTGTCTTTATTTTCACATTTGGGGATCACTAAGTACCAAAATTATGTTGAAGGCTAGGGTAAGAATATGGAAATGAAATCTGTTTGCTAATATTATAAAGATAATTTATGTCATGTTGAGTTAGAGTTTCTAAAGTAATTAAAAAAAGGTAAAACAGAAACAGAGAAATTAGAGAATCCAGTAAAGTTATAGTCATCAGAGGATGGTATAGAATATTATAGGAACACTAGATGGTGAAAAAGAAGATAACAAAAATGAGTTCCCTGGAACAATGCGAAACAAAATCTACACCACAGATTGTCATATAGCTAGAAAATAGTTTCCACTATGCTGTCTTTGATATTTTAGGTTTGTTTACACAGCAACTTTCACCTCTTAGGAAATGACCTTTATTAATACTCAAGGCTTTGCGGCTTATAACCCAGAAACAAATAATGCTTCTAAATTTAAACAAGCATGATACTAAGTGTAACCCAGGCTATAGCTAATAAATAAGAATGATCTTCGGGAATAGTCAAACAATCTTGAAATTTTTCATACCTTTCCTCTTCTCCAACATGAGAAGTTCTAGTCAAGATATGTAAAACCTTAATAAAAGATTTTTATATTTTTTATTGTTCACTCCAAAGCAAATACACTTTCCTCTTTGCAAGCCTGACTTTGGAAGAGTCACACCCTCACGATTATTTTATAAACAAATGTTTACTGCTTTGGCTTAGGTGTTTTCCTGCCTTTGGGTGTTGCTCTCTATTATTTTGGCAACTCCATAGAAAAACAAGATAAATCCATTATGCTTATATTGAATTGTTCAAAGTCAAGATGTTTTCAAACACTGTTTTCTGTTATCTTCTTCATTGCTAATTAAAGTTTCATTATTGCTCTTTAAATGCAACAAAAACGTGTTACTTTAATGTATATTCTCATTGAAACTGGTGATTAGAGGAGTATTTGTGATTGCTTTTTTAATTGTTTTCAAGTATTTTCCATATTGCCTTTGTTGTGGTCTTCTAGTCAGGAACAGAGGGTTACCCAAAAAGATCTTCCTAAGATATAAGATGTTAGGCAGAAAAAAACTAGATGTATAATTAAAGATTTTCATCTCTTAAGAGACTGCAAAGCTCAGAAGACATTTTGCTATTATTGGCATGGTTAAGATGACATGAATGTTTTGGATCTCAAACTAAGTGAAATTCATGTAAAATGTTACAGTTGTTCCAAACAATGATTATACCTTATGCTTTTTTGCTCCAATGACATGAAATTTCTGATAAGGTTGGAGGGTATATCGATTTTAGGGTAGAAGGGTTAAAAAGCCAAGTGAAATTTCTAAAACAGTATTGCTTATCACATATCATTTAATTATACTTACGGTATATAAGTATATAAACATACAAATATGAATTGAGTGACAAATATGTGATTTACAAAATTCAATGACAACTAAATCCAGAAAAAAAACTTCTCTATATTTATATAAACTAGTATGTCTATGAGGATTTAAAATTTTTAGAATAGATATTTTAACATTTATGTCAAAATATTTATTTTAATTTTTATTCAGTTGTGGGACTTGAAATCTGGGCCTGGAACTGTTCCTCAGCTCTTTAGCTCAAGACTAGTGCTCTACCTCTTGAGCCACTGTCAGTTTTTTGGTGGCTCATTGGAGATAAGAAGGTCATCGACTTTCCTGCCTAGGCTGGCTTTGAACCATGATTCTAAGCTTTCAGCCTCATTAGTAGCTAGGGTTACAAGCATGAGCTACTGGCTCCTAGATACATAATTACTTTTTACATATTTCTAAAGTATTGAGTGGTAATCCCATTTATTTATATATTGTGTAATGATAAGCTCCATCATATCCATTAATTTCTGCATGTAACGTTTCTTTTTAGTGAGAATATAATAAAACGTATCTTCTGGGTGTGATGAAATATTTATTCTTAACTATAATAACTTTGTTTCTTGTGGTATACAATTAATATATTTACTTTTACTCAAGGAAGTCTGCTAATTTAAGTTAAATAAAACATGATTTGTAAAGTGAAAGTAATTTATGGTTTCATTGATTGTTTAAGAAAACAATTATGCCTTTTATTTTCAATTATATTTCTGTGGGAATGTGTGACACTCATTGATTTAACTTTAAAATTAATAACAGTTATATTATATCAAGTTGATTCAAACTTGTATTTGAAAATTGCACACTTAACACAAGTATACTTCCACTTTCCACTACCACATAATTAAAATAACAGTAAAGCAAAGATTGGTGTTAGCCATTCATGTGTATAATCCTAGAACTCAGGAGGCTGAGACCTGAATATTTTAGTTCAGTGTCATTCCAAACAGATAAAATGTGAAAACTTATCTCCAATTATCCAGCAAGAAACATAAGGTGAGCATGTGACTCAAGGATAGAGTGTCATCAGCCATGAGCAAAACATACAAGGGAGACCATTAAACATCTAGTCAAGCCCTAAAAATGACATATACACACAACAACAACAAAATATACTACGATTAAATAATGAAGACAAAATAGTAAAAAAAGATCCTGAGAAATGTGTAAACATTTGGAAGACAGAAATCATTTGACAGAATTTTGATTCATGAGAGGGAAAATTCACAGCCTCATTTGTACAATCTCATTGTAGTCATTTGCGTTGAAACCTGGCTACTGGGTAACATGTGAAAGAGTAGACTGGATTACCTGACATAGGAGAAATTGCCTGTGACTATGTACCATCCCACTCTGCAAAATTTAAAATCATGCTTGTTAATTTAAATAAAACTTATTGTTAGAGACTGTTTGGTCCACACAGACTGAGGTCCTTATTTTGAGGCTTCAGACAATTGCTTTTGTTTACAACCACTCCTGTTTTACCCCTCTTCCCTTGTGCAGCTATGCCTTACTTAGCTGGCACCAAGCCAAGTCTTTGAACTAGACACTCCTGCCTTAATGCCTCCCTTTCTCCAGCTACAACTCATTTCACATACTATCTCTGTCTTACCATTAGTTGTTTTCTGATTAATCCCCATCAGAAAACACTTATATTCATGTAAACGCACTATAAATAACCTAGTTAGAAAAGGGAGAAAGGGTTTACCATTGGCTGAGGCTCTTATCTGTAGGTTTGCTCCCTAATAAATCTGTGCTACACTATCTCTTTTTTTCATTGCTTTTGAGTCTGACAAATGATTGATTTGGTTTGATGTAATCCCATTTATCCAGACTTACTTTGGAAATTTTGACCTATTCCAAGGAGCCCTCATGTTTCCCCTAACTCTTCCTGTAAGATTCTTAAGGCATCTGGACTTACATTGAGCTCTTCAATCCATTTGGAATTGATTCTGGTGCAGGAGGATATAAAATGATCTAATTTCAGTTTTCTGTGTAGAGCCAGTTAAACCAATTTTTTGAAGAGGCTGTTTTTCTTCCATCCTGTGTTTCTGGCTTCCTTATTAAAGATTATGAGCCTATAGGAATGGATTCATTTCTGGATCTTGAATTCTGTTGCATTGATGGAATTTTGTGCTTCCATGGGAAAGAATGGTATTACCCCATTCTGAAGAAATGGAAAGACTGGGGGGGGGGGAATGCTATTAAGGGAAATAAACCAGATCCAATTAAATATATGCTCCATGGTTTTCCTCATTTCTAATAACTAGATATGCCCATAAATCTACAAGTTAATCCAATAGATAGTAAAAGACAAATAATTAAACTTGGATATGATTAACAGCACTCTAAGCATTCACATGGCAAGAACAATGGAAGCTATTCTTAGGAGAGGATCACAATGGCTCAATAGCTATTTGCATATGAACACATAAATGTTGCTTATTGCAATGAACTCTAAGAATCAATCATATATATGAAATACTTATATCTATATATAATTTTAAAAGATGTCACAAATAACTGACTTCTCTGTAAACTCAAAAGCAAATTTCTAAGCTTAGAAGATAAAATTGAGTTTTCAACACATAAAATAAAATACATAGGGGAAAAGATGGGAGAGAAAATATAAGATGAAAAGTATAATATTTAACTATTGAAGAATTCATAAACAATTTTCAAAACTATACAAGAGAGCTTGGGTACAGCTAAGTTGTAGAACGAGACTAATATATACAAAGCCATGATTTCAATCTCCAAACCTATACGTCCAATAATAAGTTAATAAATAGTAATAATAAAATATTTACTTGAAATAAATGCTTTTATATTAGAGAGGCCTGAATCCTGAAACTGTAAACAAAGTACTGTCAATTCGTGTATCCATTGCAATGAAACCAAGAATGAAGAGAAAATATTTTCTTTTTATCCATTCCTTTCATTTTCTGTTTTCATTTTTTCTTTTTCCTTTGGCACTACTGGTGTTTGAAATTGCTAAGGCTCTAACAACTTTAGATTATTTTTCAGGCAAAGCCTCCGTTGAGCAATGATCTCTTACCTATGGCTTCCACATCGTGAGATAACAGGAAAATTACATTATATCTAGCTTTCTTTGTTTTTGTAGTTTTTTTTTTTACTAATTTTTTTGTCAAAACTGTCCATTATATCAGTCTTCTAAATCTCTGCCTCCTAATTAGCAAGGTATATTTCATCTAAAGTTTGGGAGCAAACTTGGTTTTAATGTAAACATTCAATATTGACTTCTGTTTTCTAGATATCATTAAATTATATTGAGGTTAGTATGGATCTTTATGATGTTGTAAGAACACACATAATTCCCTTCAAATCTTTTTCCAATTTATTTAAGTATTTCTATTATACATCACAAATACGACATTAATATTTCACAAGTACCTTATGGAGACTTCAGTTACTTTATTTTGTGACATATTAACCACAATATAATTTTATCAAGCCTATATGAATATACAATATTTACAGATACATTATTTAGAGAATTAATTCATGTTTACTTTTAATATTTTTTGGTAAGTACTTGGGTTCAAATTCAGAGCCTTGCATTTGCCAGGCAGGCACCTTACCACTTGAATCATGCCACATCCAGTAATTTTTGCTTTGATTGTTTTTGATATAGAATCTTGCATTTTTTTATTCCTAGGCTACCTAGATACTGAACTTCCTAGTTGTATGTCCAGTAATAGGTAGGATGACATCCACACGTTGGCACATCCAGATTTTATTGATTGAGATGGAGGTCGCTTGTATGTTTTCCAGTTTGACCTTGAACTTTGACTATCCACGTTTCTATTTTCAGAGTAGCTAGGATTTGGCTTCTATTATTTACGTTTATGAAAAGTCTGAAAATATGAGAAAATCATCTAGAGGTTACTGCCATACCAGATTCTAGGTTATTCATTTGTTTGTTCTTTCACAAACTATTATGTGACAAACTGTTTTATATAGCGATATGGCACATCAATAATACAAATATATATTGCTAATGCCAATTCAAACAGCTGTGATGATCTAATTTCTATGTGTGGATTTGTTTCCTGGGAAAACATCCTGAGTACATAGGTCAAAAATTTGATATTCCTAACAAACAAAAATTTTCTTCCATTATGATCAGCAGTTTGCATGAGGGGTTCCATGCCTGTAGAGGAGACTGGTCACAGGGGAATTCCCTGCTGTAACTCTAAAATAAATCTTATCTTTTCAAACTAGCAGAATGGTAAAAATTTGTCAAAATTATTATATGGGAACTTTCTTGATCTGATAAAGAGTACTGCATTAGAATGAAAGTATTCCCAGTTGCTCTGAAATCAGGCAAGGATGTCATCCATTTTTATTCAAACACATAGGGGTTCCGGGAAGATGGCAGAGGAGAAGCTGGAGTCTAAACAAACTCTCGCATAGAAAGAAGTTTTAGAGTTCCAGTGAACAGTCCTAAGCCAGAGATCAAACCAAGTATGCCATCACAGGACAGACAGTCAGGCCAGAGAGGGAAAATCCAGGCAAGGAGACACATCTGAGCTCTTGCCAGCTGCCGCTGCAGCAGCGGCAGCGGTGGCAGCAGCGATTGCAGGCACCATACCTGAAACACAGAGAGTCCAGGACGAAGGAGCCAGAAGCAGCAGGCGAGCGGATTCTACTCAACACCAGCAAGAACCGACAAGGAGCAGACATTTTCATCATGCATTTCACAGACCAGAGACGACCCAGGAACCAAGTGGACTCTTATTTCTGCTTGCAAACTTTCTGAGAAGCTTTTGCCAGGCCACAAGAAGTACAGATAAAATTTTCATCCCATATTCTCTTCTCTCAGTTCTCCTGTCCTGAAAAGCTGTTTACTGAACAAAATGGAGCAATGATTGCACAGTGATATAAAGCTGAGCAAGCATTATCACACTAGTAATAACACCAGAAAGGAACAAGTAGAGGAATCATTATCTGAGTTTCACCAGTATCAAATGACCCATTGCTCCACATGTTTAATTGGGACAACTAATAGATGTTTTGCTAGCTGCCAGTGGCTCACACCAGCAATCATAGCTACTCAGGAGACTGAGGTCTGAAGATTGTCGTTTAAAATGAGCCCAAGATAGAAAGTCCATGAGATTCCTACCTCCAATTGACTAACATAAAGCTAGAAGTGGTAGTGTGGCTCAAGTGGGAGAGTACTAACCTTTAGCAAAGCAGCTCAGGGACAGCACTCAGGCCCCAAAACCAGCACACACACAAAGAAAGATGCTTCTAGTTCCTGGCCATGTTCTTTTTTATAATGCTTCTTTTGGTGAAGATTTTGTATGTCAAATAATCTCGATGCAAAGTAATAGCTATGCTGTCTTGGGCTTGTAGTCCTCTTCATCTTCTTTACCTGTACAATGAAGAAATTTCTTTGCCAAACTGGTTCAGTGGGAGAATCCAGTCATAATATTCAATGTACATGTGTGAAAATGTGACCATGTAAATGGAGGAGGTGCGATAGAGAAGACAAGATCAAAAAAGTGAAGAGAAGAATGATCAAATTGATGACATCGATCAAGATGTACTCACAAACCGACATATTAAATTAAAACTCCTTAGTACACTACTTGTGTATCATTTTATAAGTAGAAAAAAATGAAACCAGTGCTTCAGTGCAATCCACACATCTTAGGTATAGATTGTTCAAAGCTATTTCTTTTAAAGAATACAGGACAGAGAAGAGTGGAACAAATCATTTCCAGAATAAAACTGATCAACTCTACCCCAAAGTCAACATCAATAGTGATGTTGACCATACACCCTTGATTTCATGCACTGAGAACACATTTCCTCTCTTCCCCCAATCCTGGGTTTAAATTCAGGACCAAGATTCTGTCCCCCCACCCCCACCCTCATAGCTAATGCTCTAGCATTTGAGCCACAAATCCAATTCTGGCTCTTTTTGTTTAATTGGAGATGAGTCTCATGGATTTTCCCGCCCAGACTGACTTCAAATCATAATCCTCACATCTCAGGCTCGGAATATATGTGTCAGCCATCAGTACCCAGCTTGAGAACTCACTTTTCCATTTTAATTCTCCTTTCCGAAACTTCATAGCCACAATCATGGGAGAAAAGATTCAGAGAGCTGCCACGCCTACTCCAGTGGAGTCTGCTTAGCATGGAAAACCAGCTTTCAGACCTGAGAATGGGGCTTCAGAGACCCATCTCTGCGTATTGGGACTTCACTGAAGTTGACCTCAGAGAATGGGGCTTTACAGTGACCTATCTCTGAGTATTGGGACTTCACCGAAGTCTACCTCAGAGAATAGGGCTTCAAAGAGGCCTACTCCTGGAAAAGCTGGCAAACCCATGGGAAAGATGTGTTTCTGCTTTTCTTTTCTTTTCTTCACTGTATAAGAGTGCCTATTAATCTTTTACTGTTCTGCTGCTCATTGTACTTACTCATGCTCAACGTTCCTTTATTCAAAGCTCTTTCTTAAGAGTGTTGAAGACTCCAACATCTGATGAGTGTCTTAAAAATATGACTAAGTCACCAGAGTTAAGTGCTACCCTGAAACCCCTCTTAAGGAGGCGAGTAGACAAGTCATAAGTAAATATAAAAGTATTGGGGGTTTCATGAAGTCACTTCAGCAGGAGGAATTGTCTGTAAGAGATTTACAAGAAGGTGTAGGCGCGGCTAGAATGGAAAGAATGTATGGCAATTGCTGAGATAACTACTTAGGAGAAAGAACTTCCTGTTACTCTCTTTCATTTACTAAGAGACTTGCTAGATCTAGGCCTCAGTAACCTCACTATTAAAGAAGGAACAGGAAAGATCTTATGGGACAATTAAGGCCTCTATAGAAATAAGGTAATGGTTAGATGGTGACAAACATCGAAACCCATTATATTTCTTAGAGATAAGCCAGAAACAAGTGTCTTTCAGGTGACCAGCTGGTGACCAACCAAGAATGAAGTCCTGCAGCAAAATTGTGTAACCTTTTGCCTTTTCAGGCGACCAGCTGGTGACCACCCAAAAATGAAACCCTGCAGCAAGATTGTGTAACCATTTGCCCTTTCTTAAGGAGACTTTTGCTATAAAAGTTTGTTATCCTCTGCATTAAATCACACTCAGCATCCACTCCTAATGTGTGTTTGTCTGTTTGCCATCTCCCCCCCTATTCCAGGTTCCTCCCCTTGGTATCCTCCATCATCCCGACAGAGCTGGTCCGCGGCAGAGAGCCCCCAATTGAAGAACATTCTATAAAATGCCCTGTCCCATACTCCTAAAAAGGGAGAAATGCTATCTCTCTCCCTTTGATGAAATGATAGATGTTAGATTATTATATGATATAATAGTAGATATTATTATAATGCTCTCAATATCTACTCCCATCCCCATTGATACCAGGCTTGGTTGTAGAACTTACTTTGACAAATGACATGTGAGAAGTGATGGCATGTGTCTTTTCTGAGCTTTAGCCCTTTGGTTTTCACTCTTTCCATCCCCTGGGAACCTCCAGCAATCAGTCTGGATCCCAGAATGGACACCATGCTGAGTGGAAGTAGATCTGGAATAGGCTTTGTAGCATGAGAGAGAGTAATCAAAATTGTAAGGTATTGCATCCTTGGGTCTGGTTTCCCATATTAAAATTAAGCTCACATTGAGGTCCCAGCTCTAGGTAGTCTAGGTCACTTTCTCTCTATTCCCTCCCATTCTTCCTGAATATTTCCTTCTCATTTTTCCTGAATATTTCCTCTTTCTCCCAGGTGACACCAGTTCTTGAGTCTCCTTATCCTAGAAACTGGTTTTAGGTTTAAACATTGTGGCTTTCTGTTTTACATTTTCTCTTAAGTGTTTCTTCACTTTTGTCTTTCTGGAGTTTTCAGCCAAAAGGTCCCAAGTGTGATGGATCTTCAGATAAAAACCCTCTGCCAGGTCTGAGAAGGTGGCACAGTGTTAGAGTGCTTGCTTTGCATGCATGAGGCCCTAGGTTCGATTCCTCAGCCTCATATAAGCTGGAAGCGACACTGTAAAAGCTGGAAGTGACATTGTGGCTCAAGTGGGATAGTGCTAGCCTTGAGCTGAAGAGTTGAGGGGCAGTGCCCAGGCCCAGAGTTCAAACCCCAAAACCGACCAAAAAAAATTTTAAACGAAGTAAGCCAGGCCCAAAGAAGCATAGGTCCCATGGTTTCTCTTATTTTCAATAATTAGTACATGTCTGAGACAAGCAGAAACTGTCAGATAAGTTGATGTTAGGCGAAATGAACCCCAAGATAAGAACTCAAATTTTTTTCTTTCTTGTGATTGTTTCTGTCATATTTATAAGATGATTTCTTTGTTGCTTTGTATGTCCCTCCACCACGGTATGCCCACTGTGTTCACTGCACTTGATGTTGGCATACTTTGTGCAGGAGAAGTGAAAAAAAACAAATTATTTAAATTGGGATACAGGTGGATCCATTGCAGCAATGAGATGTGCAAGACGTTATGTTGAAAAACGAACTTTACAACTTTGGCGGGATGGGGGTCTGAGGAGGGACCGCTGGGTGGGGGCGGGAAGTTGGGAAGGGATGGGAAGGGGAATCAAAGGAGGCTGCCACAATGCTTGATAAGATATGTACTCATTACCTTGCCCATATAATTGTAACCCCTCTGTATGGTATTTACACAATTTTAAAAAATAAATTCCTCTGCCACATCTGCCTTGCTTGCTTTCACTCCCCTCATGTTGGCATACTAGGAAGCAAGAATAACATGAAGCTCCAGAAACATTTCGGATTGAAAAAGAAACCGCTGCATGGGATGTGAGCGGTGTATTACAAGAGATTGGGGGCTGAACACAGGTAGGAGGGATCACAGCTTCAGCCTCAGCTGTGTTCTGAATCATTGCCCTGTTACCAGCTGTAACCCTTTGATCCAAAATCTATGTGGCGAATTCTGCAATTCTTACTGAATCATCCACACACACAGACTTAGTTAGGCATCCAGTATGACATAAAATATACATTTCTTAAATCAGAGAAATCTGTACCGGAGAAAATGTGCAGAAAGAACTTCATTTAATCAGGTTCACTTCATTTTTACATACTTATAATTTGACTGAGAGGACAATATCAAATTCTCTTAGCCTTCACAAAATCAAAATATCCAAGCAATACACCACTGTAATGAAAAAAATCTTTTTACTAAAGTGAGTATTTGGAATGGGAAAAATCAAATATTATAAAACTTAAAAATTGATCAAATACCAAAAGAAAAAGAAAGACATTGATCAATAATGAACTACCAATGTGTTTAGTAAATAAATGAAATGTTTGAGATTCTTATCCACATAGGAAATACATAGGAAAATAAAAAGGAAAGTCACTACGATCCCATCTTACACACCAGAATAGCTATCACCACGCAAATAAACAAACTCCTGGAGAGGTTGAAATATATCAGGAACTGTGATTGGTGGTGTGGCATTGTAAACTAGTGCAACCCATATGGAGATCCTGATGGAAGTTTACTTGATACAAAAAAGACACATATCTTGAAGACCATTATTGCAAATTGGATCCATACTGAAAGAATATAAATCAATATGAACAAACATGTTCATGGCAGCAATATTCATAGCAACCAAACTGTGTAATCAACCTGGATGTTCCATTAAGAGAGAATAAAGAAAATGCACCTTTCATAGCTATAAACATGTTTTGGTATATAAGAGAAGTGGATGTTTCTACTATATCATTGCTAAATATTTTTGGATAGATACCTAATCCTAATTTCACTGAGTTTTGTGGTATTGTGTTTTTTCTTTAATGAAGGACTTCCTTATGGATTTCAGAGCAGTTACAATAGGATGAAAATATCATATAAAATGTGCATATTAGATAAAAATTTAAATATGTCAATGAACACATACAGATCATCATATAGAGTTTATAATTTGAGGCAATTTTAAGAAGGCAACAGTAGGGGGAAAATACAATGTTAGAAGCTTAATAACAAATATACAGATATGGAAAAATACCAAAAAAGGTACAACTAATTAGTGCTAACAGTAACAAAACATTTTCATAAGTTTTAAAAATGAAACTATTAAAATAATACTTAATAACATTAAATAACTATGGCATGGAAGAAAATATAGCATAGACATATTTTCCCAAAAATTTGTTTTATTTTATAACAAATGGATTAAAACAAAATGTAATTACATGTCTGAAGATGACACACTTTCAAGTGTCATTGATTGAATCCAGCAAAGGAAAGTAACCGACAAGTATAGGGTAAGAACAACCTGGTTTATGGAAGAAGACACTGAGTAGAACTTTGTGAGGAAAGAATGTTCTTCTTTTTCCTCATTAAAATAGGACAGCTACCTTTTGAGAGAACACTTGTAATGTATTGAGAGCAGTGGAGTTACTAATTTAGGTAGCAATTTATTACTTTTATTACCTAATCTTGTGATGTGATTCCTAAATGATGTGTGATCCTAGATTTTCTGAGCCCTTTTTTCACCCAGAGTTTCTAATTCCTCCCCATGCCAATGATTCTGCTACTCTCATTTTTTCTTCATTGTCAACTCAACTCCTGTGGCCTTTAGTTGCATGAGAAAGAGCTGAAGAAATATGAGGATGGCCTGGTGTCTGAGGTAACATCCACTCCTGTTCGGAGGATCTGGGGAAGGATCACCATGTGGGCCTCATAATCAGATATTAATTGACTTCTTTGGAAATGGAGAAACTCACTCCCTCAGGCAGAATCTGTCATTCCTTGACTTTCTCTGAAGAGATTTGGTAATAGGGAAAAATTCAGAGAATGAGCTTTCTCACCACCCACCACAGCCTTTTCAAAATGAACAGGATCAAAATTAAAAGTGGCCTCAGTTCCCATAGGGCTAATCAAAAGCCAAGAGATCATACATTCCTCCTCACCAGGGACCGTCTGGTAGGAATAGAGTCTGGGCAAAGTCTAAGATGGAGATAAAAATGAGACTGGGCCTAAGGAGGACACAAAAGAATGACCCTCTCTTTGACTACAAGTGAGTTGTGTAGTGAGACATGACAACTTCCTTCATATATGAAAATTCACTAGGTGAGTTATCTCACTGTCACTTTGCAAGAGATCAGTTTCCCCAAAGGAGAAGTTGTTAAATGTTGTGACTGTCAAGTTGCTCTCTAGGCTGTTGTCTCTCCCACCCCTTCCTATGCCAGGAAATTGCTTCTTTTAGGCACTCAACTACTTGTCCTGACTCTTAGGCAGGAATACCGTAGGCTATTCTTTTGCCAACCTCTTTCATTTGAGGTAGAATAGGCCCAGGCACTGCTCATGCCAAGGGGTAAATTCAAGAAGGTGTGTATAAGCTCATATTTGTATTGAAAAATAATCATATTCAAAGAATTAAAGAAATTAATAATTGAGAGATTTAGGGTTTATAGCCAATAAATTTAAGTAATTATTACTAACAAATCTAGAATCATGGATTAGGAAGAGAACAGTGAAGTAGATTCAATATAATTTGCAAAAGATACACCATAGCCATAACAAGAGATGAGAGTGTGAAGGAACTATTGGCATAGGTCAATTTACTATCTTAGGAGTGACATTGGATAGGAGGCTTTTAGAATAATATCTAAAACAGAGGAACTTGCTTGGCACTGGTGGCTCACACCTGTGATCCTAGCTACCCTGGAGGCTGAGATCTGAGTATTATGATTCAAAGCATGTCCAGACAGAAAAAGCCAGAAGTGGTACATGGCTCAAGTGGTAGAGCACTAGCATTGAGCTCTGGGACACTACATAGGCCATGAGTTCAAGCTTCAGGATCAGAAATGCAACAACAACAAAACAATAATGATAAAAATAAATAAAAAAGGACTTAAAGATGTGTGATGGAATGAGGCTGATGTGTAACTTTTTATGGAACCTACAAGGAGACAAAATTTGGAGCAAAATGATATCTATTCATGACTAATCAAGGATGCAAAGCAAATGCCAAATTCCTCTTCTCAAAAACTTGCAAATGTCGGCCGGGTTGGTGGCTCAGTGGTAGAATGCTTGCCTGGCATGCATGAGACCTTGGGTTCTATTTCTCAGCACCACATAAGCTGAAAAAGCCAGAGGTGGAGCTATGGCTCAAGTGGTAGAACACTAACCTTGAGCTTAAGAGGTGAGGGACAGCGCCCAGGCCCAGAGTTCAGGCCCCATGAATGGCCATAAAAACAAAACAAAACAAAACAAAAAAACTAAACTAAACTTCCAAACATATCTTTTCTCATAATTGAGGAGAGGCTTCTTTTACAGGAATTCTTATCTAGCTCAAGGTGATCAGAACTTCAGTAGAATTTTCCTGTTGAGATGTAATGTGCCTAACTGTACTGAAGCTAATCATGGCTAGGAAAGTATGGACTGATACATTTGTTGTATTTTTCTTCATAAATATATAATATCCTCAGGTATTATATGAAACATATTTCATAATAAACAATATATTATACATTATATATAATATATTAAATATACTATAATATAACATATATATTAACAGACTTCCTAATTTTAGAGTTAGGAATAAGCAACATATTAAAAGAAAAATGCTTGAATCTCTGAGTAATTTCTCTACCACAGGACAATTCCAAGTTTCATTCTTATTACCCAAAGAGCAACCTAGGGAAGCAATGCCCATGGAGGTGGTTCCCTGGATTTTGGAAACTGTTATTGCATATATATATATATATATATATATATATATGTGTGTGTGTGTGTGTATGTGTGTGTGTGTATATGTATATGTATATATGAAATATTGTTTTATACTAGTGAATATATCTGAAACTATAATAACAGATAAATAAATGAGCACCTATGTGCACACACACTCAATCACTTTCAAATATAGGAATTTCTTTTCTATGCTGCTATTCACCTACAGAGAGAGTACATGAGTTGCCATTGAATTGTCCTGGAAGTTCTTTATCTGGCTACTCTAGCTTCACATCCTTTGTTCTGTAAGTAGCCAGATGATATGTGTTCAACATACTTATTACAGGCTTAAGTATCCACCCTGACACACAGAGAAACTTGGATTTCAGAAATGCCACAAATAAGTGGGAGGTACACAGTACTTTTCAAAATTGAAAATATTATATATTTATTAGAAAGCTCGTAAGAAAAAATATTCAATGTAGGATGAAACACTTCCGAAACTATAGTTTAAATTAAGTATAACCGGGTGGAGGTAGCTCATGCCTGTAACATTTGCTAATCTGGAGGCTGGAATATGAGGATCACAGTTCAAAGCCAGGTTGAGAAAAGTCCCCGCGGGACACTTATCACAAATTAATCATTGAAAACTAAAATTGATTCTGTGCCTCGAAGTTGTAGAGAGCTAACCTTGAGCAAAAGTCATCAGAAGCAGTGCCCAGGCTCTGAGTTCAAATTCTGTAATAGATAAGAAATAAAATAAAAAATAAATTACATATATTTTTTTTACCAACTCTGTAAAAGGAAAATAGGATATGATACATGGCAACATAAGACTTCAAGTTACAAAGTTCCAGGGCATTTCCTCACTATTGATAACTAGGAGTAATCCATATAAAAAAAAAAAGATGAACGATTTATACCAAATTTCAAAATATGTTATACAAAGTAAATGCTATAAACATGCTTTCCGCAGTCTAGTAACATCATATTGTGTAAAGAATCTGATTAACTGATTCATGAAAACCAATACTATGCAGTTAAAAAATCCTATATCTCAGGTGTCAACTTAGCACAATACTTTGAAGCTATGATGTCTGTTTTGTATATTATCCACCCCTATCCATCCCACAATGGCAGAAAGCTCTTCCTGAGAAAGTCCAGAGACCTATCTACTGTGAGTGCCCAATGTAGACCTGTTCCCATTCTCTATTATTTGGGCATGTGATGGACTGAATATCTGATAACTTGGAAAAGGCACAATTTGGGACTGGCTTCCAGTAATGATATTTTAGTTCTCTGAAAAAAAGGAAATTGAAGACAGAGGGAAAATTTACCAGATCCCTGAAAGATTTCTATCATTGTGCTAAAACTGTACCCTCCTACTGACACTTGAACAAATGTCAGTAATTGTCACACCAACCACATGTCCAAAAAATAACTTTCCAAATATTGACCGGTTTTTACTTTGGTAAATCAAGACACAATATTGTGGCCGTGTTTTACTTAAACTATTAGCTATGTTTGGCCCAGGGATAATTGACCTTACAAATTTCTTAAATTTTAGGTCATCACATACTCACTTCGTAGCCCTTAAACATTAAAAATACCTATCCATATAAGTCTGCATTACATATTTATTACTGTTTTTCTTCATTTGTCATGTTTTACATATTTGGCTATCCCAGGGCTTAGTTCTGTAATGTTCATTCTCATGGTTGTTATCACTGAATACATGTAATTATTTCTGTTTTTTCTCTCCAACTCTGCTTTTTTCTTTAATTCAAGTCCTTAATAGCATCCTGTTTACTATTCTCTCCCCTTCTTTGTAGAAAGGTTCTCACTATGAAGGGTCAAGTGGTCTGGACATTTCAAGCCTTGTCTCAGTGACAGAAATGATGGGATTAGGGACATGTTCTCTCATGACTGGCTTTTAGGAAGCTCACAATAAAGCAATACCAATATACATAAATAAACTTTTGTGAATGATGTGTATTCACTTCCTCAACTGCCAAAATTAAATTCATATATCAAAACATCAAATTACTTACATTATAATATATGCGGTTCAACTGGCATCACTAACACCTCCATAAATCAAATGCAAACTAAAAGCTCTACTTCAAAAACCAACTTCAAAGGCAGTGTTGGAAATACAAGAAGATAAACAACAAATCTAAAGTAGTGAGATCTTTAACCCAGGCAATGAGCAATGATAGCTGAAATTTTAACCAGGCTTGAAAAGTTCGGTTGACCACTAACTATGTGATTAGCGTTGCAGAGTTGACCTTGGGATCAAGATTGGAGGTAAAATTCAAAGGCAGCTAAGGTTGCCGCAGTATTGTAGCTCGATACAGTGTGACCCTCCCTGATAATGGTAAAGCATAGAGTAGAAGCTAAGTCAGTAAAATGTATAGGAAGGATTCTCCACTGAGAATAATAGCAGGGGGTGATCATCACTCTTGCTTTGAAAATGTTCAGCCCATCATTCTACTTTAAGCTCTAGCATAATTCTGATATAAAGACAATTATGACACAACAATGTGCCATTAGTGCTGAGCAGTGTGGGTGTATATTACGCTAACATATGTAAAATCCTTAGAGGTATGGAATGGCCTGACCCTCACACTTCGTTCTATGTTGTTGAGTTTCATGGAGAAATGTTCATAATTAGGGAATTCACACTCATCTAAATCTGATTCAGTCAACTGAGATAAGACATTAGGGTCATTACTCCAGTGACGTGGTTTTGTAACCTATGAAAAAATTAACATTATTTCACAATGTATATATTTTTCTGAAAATTTATGCAATATCAAGTACAAAATATACAAAAAGACAATTATCCATCTCTTTATATTATTAAAAATAAAGATACTTCTGAATTGTACTTTCTTGCTAGAAAATCACAGGATGACTGCTGATGTTTGCTATCTTTCGAGGTGCTCCTATACACTTCTGAATCTTGTTCAAGGAGGTGTTTTTCCATAGTTTGTTTTGAGGTGATCAGAATATCAATACTGTAACTAACAACAACCATGGAACAGCAAAGATGATGGGATACCTGGCCAAAAATCTGAGAAATCACAGGAAGTGATAGGAAAGAAGACACCAGAGGACCCACAGCCTCATTGCCAGCTTCTGGATCCCAAAATCCTGCTTAACATGCTTTATATTCAGTCTACTACAGGGGTGGGAGGTGGTCAGTGGGTACAGGTATGTCCACAAACTAAGGCATCAATCTAGCTTGTGGTTACAACTATTAACTTGAGGTATTGTTTGTATACATAATGATAAATCCCTTTTTGTTAGAGAGCCGAAGGGAGCAATAGTCATTACAACCATAGCACAGACATCCATCTTGTCTCCAAAGTCTTAATCTTTTAGTGTCCAACAGCTCTAACTTAAATACTCTTGAGGTAATAACTCATACCCTTGTCTTCCCTTGACTGTTTGACCTTCCCAGAGCACCGTTCTCAGCTTTTTGATTGCTGTTTGAGATGGCTTCCCAATCTATCCTTTCCAGGTCTAACAGTTTGACTGTAGATTCCATCACAAGTACTGTTACAGTCAATAGTCAGGAACCTGAAACATGAGAATTAGGAGTTGAAGAAAGCCTGGTCTAAACTGCAGAATCTTGTCTCCAAAGAAAAGAAATTCTATAAATATTAATCTACTATGAAACATACAATACATTAAATTTATATAATGGAACAAATAGATCATTGTTAATGGAAATAAAATTTTGGCAGAAGTTTTAAACACATACATATGTATATATATTTAAACTTGGAGAAATAAAATTTCAAGTGGTATTATATGCAAGTTTCAGTCTACCTGCCACCTACCTATTTACTGACATGCTTATTTCTGATTAGTCTTCACAAAACACTGTTTTCTTACATAAGTACCAAAAAAATTGCAAAACAAAAAGTACAAAAAGTGCAGTATCAAAATACAAGTGTAGTTTAATCCCTACCAAAATAATTTGGAGAAAACATGCATTAAGTTAATGGCATTGAGTATTTCTCAAGAAGGAGAGTCTAGAAGAATGTGTATATTTTGTAAATTGTGTGTGTGTTTGTGTGTGTGTGTGTGTGTGTGAATGTGTGTGAGTTTTCCATAAGTAAATAATAGAGTCAGAAGTAGACATATTATTCTTGCTTAGTCTTTTTGCTCAAAACTGACACTCTATTACTTGAGCCACATCTCCACTTCTGGATTTTTTTTTTTTTTTTTTTTTTGCCGGTTGTGGACCTGAACTCTGGGCCTAGGCACTGTCCCTCAGCTCTTCAGCTCAAGGAGAGCACTCGACCGCTTGAGCCCACAACACCACTTCCGGCTTTTTCTGTTTATGTGGTGCTGAGGAATCGAACCCAGGGCCTCATGCTTGCAAGGCAAGCACTCTACCACTGAGCCACCTTCCCAGCCCTGGATTTTGGTTTCTTAATGGGAGAAATATCTCACAATTTTCTGCATGGGCTGTTTTAAACCAGGATCCTCAGTTTTTGACCTCTAAAGTAGCTAGGTTTTAAAACATGAGCCACTGGTGGACAGCACTATGATAACTTTTTGCATGTTTGAATACATTTTAAAGTAAGACATATATGTTACTTGTGAGAATGATGAAATAGTAATTAATGTTTAACAGAATTTAAAGCATACATAACTGAGAATGGCAAGTAGTTGAGAATTGTATGGAATAAATCAAAATTACCTCTGATAATTTTCATCCGGTGCACATTAATGATTGCATTGTTGGACCCTAAGGCCATCAGATAGCTGAGCTCCAGCTGGCTGCTATGCTCATTAGGCCTGCTAGTGCTTTTCACAAAAATGTGATGTTGTTGGATGACAAGGTTCATTTTCAAGATCAGAACCTGAAATATTTCTAATGATCTAGAAGCGGCAACATACCAGGACAAGAAATGTGATTAACAGTGATTAACAGCAAAAACCATCCAATCCAAGGAAGACAGAATAACTTTCTATATCTGAAAAGAGTATCACAAAGAATCGTGGACTGAATATGATGGTCAATGTCTTTAATCTCTGAATTTGGGAGGCTGATTTAGGAGTAGGCTTGGGACCAGTCTAAATTTTAGGCCAACAGAAGGACACATAGTAAAATGCTATCTTAAAACAACAACAACAAAAGACTCAATGACTGGGAATGTAGTAGAGTGCTAGGGTAGCATGCATGAAGCACTTGATTTGATTCCTCAGTATGACATAAACAGAAAAACTGGAAGTGGTGTTGTGGGTCAATTGGTAATGTGCTAGCCTTGAGCAAAAAATGCTCAGAGAGAGTGCCTAGGCCCTGATTTCAAGCACCAGGGCTAATGAATTCTTTATACTCAATAGAAAATTGTGCTGTTGTACATTCATAATAAACTTTGTTAGGAAAAAGTAAAATAAATTAATGAAATATTATCTGGAATTGGACAGGACATAGTGAGATCCGAAAATGATTGCTGCCGATGGTTCCTTGATACAACTTATGTTACAGATACACTTGCCATATTGTGAATTTTTAAGAATACAATCGTGGGTTTTTTTCTTTTTCAAAATAATTGTACTGCCAGGTGCTAGTGGCTCACACCTGTAATCCTAGCTACTAAGGAGGCTGAGCTTGAAGGTCTCTTTTCAAAGCTAGCACTGGTGGGAAAGTCTGTGAGACCCTTATCTCCAACTTAAGGGTGAGAAAATGTGAACTGGCACTTTTGCAAGTCTTGAGCTGAAGAACTGAGGGACAATGCCCAGGCCTAGTGTTCAAGTCCCACAACCGACAAAAAAAAATACTAGTAATAATAGTAATTATGTAATTACTATTAAGGTGTTATGTATAAGGGCTACCAATTCATAATTTTTTCCTTTGCTAAAATAAACACATATCCATATACATTACCAACAGTCAGGATTTGGCCATCTACTTTCCTGCTGATCTCTGGGTGTAGAGGCAATGTGTAATACAAAACAATACAAATCAGTTCTGACTATAAATAATTTTTCTCTACACATCTTAAAAATCAATGCTGACAACATGAAATAAAAAATCCCTAAGTTTAAAACATTCTTCTAAACAAGTTAGAGAAATCCTGGTAAGAATAATTTCAGAGAGCTTGAACTCAGGGCCTGGGGTCTGTCTCTGAGGTTTATTACTCAAGGCTAGTGCTGCCACTTTGAGCCACAGTGCCACTTCCAGTTTTCTTGTGGTTAATTGAACAGAAACGACTCACCAGCTTCCCTCTCCAAATTGGCTTTGAACTAGGATCTAGAGATCTCTGCCCTCTGTGTAGCTAGGAATATAGGCATGAGTTCCTGGCACCTGGTTAGAATAATAGCTTACCTGAGACAGAGGCCAGTTAATATTAAATGTCAATCATGTTTAACTTTGTAAAATAAAGTTAACTGAAATGCCTTCCACTAGAAATAAGGAATCAAATGTATAGGTGGGTTACAAAGTTCTTACCAGAAGCTACATATTTTCCTTTTTTTTTCTTCCAAAATTGTGTGGTTTCCGAATCATACCTTATCTTTCCTTGCGATTTCTTTAGTTTATTTCATACATGCCCACAGCTTCTTCAACTATCATTTATTTATGTGAAGAGCTTTCAAATACCTATTTTCAGTACAAACTCCTTGTATGCATCTTTCATTCATATATTCAACTGTCATAAAAACTTGAGAAACAGTATTCATCTCTTTTCATTACTGGATATTATTAATGAGTAAGTAAAATTTAGGAAAATAAAGAATACCATCAATAAATATAACATGATTTTAATAGTACTGTTAAACATAAATATAATGTTGCTATTTTCTGAGCAATTTAATAAAAACCTCAAAGAAAGAAATAAACTTATTTGAGTGCAGATATTGTGGTTTAAACTCTGATATTGTGGTTAAACCTTACCTTCTCACTTAAGCTTTTTCCCTAACTGGTGGTGCTCTATACTTGAACCACAACTCCCTTCCAAATTTATGTGGGGGATTATATACAGATAAGAAGCTTGTGGAATAAAAATCATTTATGTCCCTATCTTGGGGTTCATTTCACTTAACAGCATCTTATATGATTATATGGTACCCTGTATTAGTTACTTCAAGTAAGGAAAACCATGGGACCTATGGATATTTTGGCCTGGCTTATTTCACTTACTATATTTTTTTCACATCTTTCCAATTCCTAACAAATGGGATGATGTAATTCTTTCTGATGCAGGAATAGTATCATATATATATATATATGTATATATATATATGTATACATACATATGTATGTATATACATACAGATATATACATACACATATATATGTGTACGTATATAAGTATATGCATATATATACAAGAAAGTGTGGCACATATATATGTATATATACACACATAGGTATATATGTATATATTCCATACATATGTATATAAGTATATATCCATTCATCCACTGAGGTGCGTCTGAGTCCATTTGATATCTTAGCTATTGTAAATAATTCTGCAATATATATAGTTGTGCTGGTAGCTTAGTATGTTCTAATTTTTGATCATTTGGTAAATGCCCAAAAGTGAGATTGCTGGGTGAGCTCTAAGTGGAGTCTTGGAAAAAATTATATTAACTGAAATAAGTCAGACCCAAAAAATCATAGGTCCTATGGTTTCCCTTATTTGCAATAAGTAGTATATATCTGCGACAAGAATAAAAGTTCAAAAAGTATGTACATATGACCAGATAAGATATTCTTAAGCAAATTGAACTACAAGATAGGGATTTATAATATAACATCTGATTTTTTTGTTTCATTGTATGTTCCTCCACCATGGTATAACCCCTGTTTTCTCTGTATTCGGTGTCAGTGCCCTGTATCTTGTATACACAATTCTCTAGCTTTGGGAGGGGAAGGGAAAAAACAAATTGTTTAAATAGGGATACAGGCTGACCCATTGTAGCAATGAGATACACAATGCACTATGTTGAAAAAGGAACTTTGCAATTTAGGCAGGGAAGAGGGGAAGGTGGGAGTGGAGGAGTAATTGTGCAGGTGGGAAGGAAGGAAGGGTAGGGGAAAACAAAGGAGGAGGTAGCAAGGCTTAATAGAAAATTACTCATTACCTTGCTCATGTAACTATAACCCCTCTATATTTTGTTTTTAAATAAAAACCTCTTTGAAAAAAAGGTGTCATGTACACCTAGTATAGTTGCCTACATCTGTAAACCCAGCTGATCAGGAAGCAGAAATGAGGCCAGGCCAGAGAAAAAACTGCCAAGTCATCCATCTCAACAAATGAGCTGGCCATAGTGGTTCACATCTGCAATCCTAGCTAATTGTGTGGGAGACATAAGAAGCAATCTAAGATCATTCAGTCAATCTAAGATCAGACCCTGGCAAAAAGTTCAAAACTTCAAGTCAATAAAATGAACTAGAAGTATGCCAAAAGTAATTGAGCTGCTTGTTGCTATAAAAATAAAGTCCTATCTAGAAAGCAGAGAACATCTGAATAGAACCCTAGTAATACTCCTCTCTTCCACCAAAAAGCCTAAATAACTTTTTCTCATTTGAACATCTAATTTCAAGGCCACTGAAAGATTAGAGATGGTGATATTCTCTTTAAAATTATGTATTCAAAGGAGACAAAGTTATTTAGGCTTTGAAATAATTGACTAAGAATTAAAATGCATGTGATTTTTGTTAGCTCCATAATTCTCAAAAATATAAAATATATTCAAGTATTTAATATATACCCATATGTGTACAAATATCCATGTATGTATGTATATACATGTATGTGCATATATGTATATATACATACACGTGGTTCATCTCTTTTCTGTGTAGCAAATGGTACAAATGAAACTGTGCAATCACTACTCAAAGGCATGAATAAACAAAGAGAATGAGCATAGAACTCATATTTAGGAATCTATGGCTAGCGGATAGCACTGACAATCTTTTACATCAGTTTGCATGTGTCACTTACTGCAGTACAGGGACAGTATGACAACAATGGGATACCAGGCAGAAGAAAGGAGAAATGAAAGATACAAATAGTACAATACTCTTTCTGATGGGTAAGTAGGATTTCCTCTGTGTGTGTGTGTGTGTGTGTGTGTGTGTGTGTGTGTGTGTGTGTGTGTGTGTGTGTGTGTGTATTACATTTTCTTGAATCATTTCTCTCTTGAGGGGTATCTGGGCTGATTCAGTAAGCATGGTTGTGCTGAAATATTTACTATATCCTGGTTTGTAATCTTTCAAGTAAATGCCTAGGAGTAGAGTTGCTGGATCATATGTAAGTGGCTAGTCAAAACAGAGGTGAAGGGGGAAAAGGTACAAGAATGACCAGGAGAAAATGGGGGAAGTGCACAGAGTAATCGAGTAAATATCCTACAAAATTAAGAGTGAAGGAAGAGGTGCATAGAGGAAGGATGTGAATGTTGAAAGGGTTGGCATTGATCAACGTATATTGTATGCAGAAACTGCCTTGTTTAATAATACCTTTGCTACTTAAAATAATAATTAAAAAATCATGTCCCTAAAATATTATGCAATTAGAAGCCAACCATAAGAATCTGCTCAGATTACCTCTAGGGTCTATAAATCTGTTTTGGTTAATATAATTTTTAGAACAACACTAATGATACATATCATCTAAAGAAAATTTAATGATTTCCAGCTATTTAAGATAATCATTTTTGGAGATATAGCTCAAGTGGCAACTTGTTACCTAGTGAGCAATGCTTTCAGATATTGAATTCAATGTTGATCTTGAACAAAAGTAAAAACAATTAATAAAAGTCAGGCACTTTCCATGGCACTTGTAGCTCATTAGTTTAATCCTACCTTTAATAATAAGGCAGAGATTTGGGAATCTCAGTTCAATGTCAGCTTGGATAGGAAAATCTGTGAGACTCTCATCTCCAATTCACTTCCAAAGAAAGATGGAAGTGGAATCATGGCTCAAGTGGTAGAATGCTAGCCTACAGCATAATGCTCAGGGATAGAACCCAAGCCTTGACTTCTAGCCTTAGAAAAGTGCATAAACATACACAAAGGAAGTAAGTCACTCAAGTTCTCAACCTTCCATTTCCATAATCCTAACTCTAATCCTGGTCAGAACCCCGAGAGTAACCTTGATGATAATAGTAACCCAATCCTAAAATTAATGGAAAATATATCCTAAGAGATATTCATGGTCTTTGAAATGCTTTATTTGCACTTTGCACCAAATCTTACAGATTCCCTAAACTGGACTCTGAAATCGTTCCCTATTATGAATATTAACCTCAAATCTTCAACTCATGAAAACTATCATAGTTTCCACTGATCTTAACTTTTACTGAACTCCTATATCTCTAAAAAGAAGTTGCAGGTTTACTTAAATGATACTCTACTTCCTAACCCTAACTATATATCTAAACCTTACTAGAAACCTAACTCTAAATTTAACCCTATTGAACCCTGAACAGGAAAATTAGGAAAACTCTGTAGTTTTTGTTAAATTTCACACTTATTTTACTTGAAAATGTTAGCAGAAAACTCTGTTTTACCTTAAAGCTTACCCTTCCCTAACCCTAAGTCTAACCTGAACTAGAACAGTAACCCTAACCATAGTACTAATAGCCTTTGGATTCTAAAAGCCATACAAATACATTAGATTTATTCATCCTAACTTTGATTCAACTAATCTCTCTAAAAATAGTTTGTAGTTTTACTCATTATCTTGCCATTTTTGTAACCCTAACCTTAACTGGAATATTGAGGCTAACCCTCACACTAACCATATCCTAATCTTAATATAATTAGCAGGTTCATATTTCACATTCATCCTAATTCTAACATGACTTGTTATTCAAAGATAGTTTCAGTTTTACACTAAACTTATCATTGCCCTAATGCTAACACTAACCACAGCTGCAACTGAAACCTAACTTTCACCCTAATGATAGTCCAATTCTAATGTTTAAGAAAAATAGTTTAGTTTTAATCAGTTTGCACCCTGGAAATGAGTTTCAGATTGCCTTGATTCCCACAAATTTTCTGACTCTTCCTCTGAAGTTATCTTGTTCCCTAACATGAACCATTATAAAATAACTTGCCCTCAAATTCTATTATCAGGAAAAATACTGTAGTATCCATTGATCCTACATTTTCCTGAACCCCTGTAGCCTAAAACATTTTCGGATTTACTTACCATCTAGTCCATTACTTAACGCTCTTAACCTAAACTGGATGGAAATGTCTCATTTATTCATTAAAAAATGATCACTAAGAAATAAATATAATGAAAATACTTTAGTTTCATCTCAGTCTACTTAAAATAGATTGGTTGCTATTATCATCAAGGTTACTACAGTCTCAATTTGGTACCAAAATATTTGTGTTCAGGAATATCACTCATTTTTAGAAAATGACTATTCAAACAAAGCTTATATTATATTTGAAATTTAAAAAATGAAAAGGATACCCAGATTAATGACCTTACTGAGACATTCAGAGATTAGAAAAATGTAGAAATATCCTCATTTATGTTGGTCAAACATGGAAGAGAGGATAGGGCAAGCCCAAAGCCACATACCAATGGCAGAGATACTTAACAAAGTCCCATGAAGTTGAAATCAGTCTTAAAAGGGAGATTTTGGCATAAAGGAAGTAGGGCATAAGAATGGAGATAGAAATGGTGGACTAATACAGTCATATAACTCAATATAAATAAGTGAGAATATAAGTAGGAGACTGGAAGGGATATGTGGGGTTCGGGTAAAGGAAGAAAGAAAAATGGAAAGGTTGACAATTATCCAGATGCATTGTACATTGAAATGCACATATTCTCTATTCAACACTGACATGATGAAGCAAAACCCCTTTGGACAATTATCTAAAAATTAATTTTTTTTGAAATTTTAATGTTAATGGACCAGATGCATAAAACTTTAGAGATAAATAAGAGGATAGCATTCACATATTGTTGAGGCTTGTGCTCCTTTCAATATACAAAAATTAGTGTGACAAGTCTACTCCGAATGTAAATTGTGTTTTGCCAATTCTTCTTGCCAGTTGCTTAAAATATAGAGAACCAATTTCCAATATCCCTACACTTCCAATAAAAAAAATCTTATAGACCTTTGGGTTTTTCACTTGTTTCTAAATATCTTAATGTAATGTATTGGAACTAATTTCATTCCACATTTAAATTTAACTTTTAGATCACTAAATTCTTTTAAAATCATTTCACTCCATCACAGGTATGGACAGATAACTGATGTGGGCAGAATTAGAACTATTCAGAAGGTTGTAAATAGATGCTTACCTAGTTTTCTCTCTTCTGGAGCATAGAATATAGATTGTCTTAATTGGAAAAAGTTTGCCTTCCCAGGTTTTCTGCATATGAACATTACATCAACATTTGGTTATTAGAGGATTATTCAAGATTAGCTAAATGTTGATTGATAATGACTGAGCTTGACAGAAAGGTGAGAGAAAACAATCTACACTTCAATGAGGTTCTGACTTGTGTTTCACAAAGGGTTATGAAAGCTCTCCATTAGAAATCTAGCAGCTGTGCTTCTAAAAAGTCCTTGCGTGGTTAGACTTTCTGATGTCTCAATTCAAGTACTTCTCCTTGGAGTTCCATACTATTCAAGATGCTGTATTAGATCCTTTGAGCAGACAGCCCTTGGTGATGAAATTTGAGCTTTTCAAAATTGCTCTCCCAATTCCATCCACAAAATGCAGACAAAAAGACAAAAAAAATTGAAAAAAATTGTATCTGTTGATAGTGCATATACTTTTATTTTCCATTACAAACATAAAATGTAGTAAAATGTTTCATAGCAATTACTCTGGACTAGGTTATGGACACATTCTAATGTAAATAATATACTGTGTTCAAGTAAAAAGTTTGAGGATCCAACATTTTAATATGCCTGTGGTCCTAAAACCAATACCTTACTGATATTGACTGATAAATACAACTTCCCATAAGTACAGAAGTTTTCCTTGTATCTTTTTAATATATATTATTATTGTAAAGACACTGTACACAGGGGTTACAGTTACATAAGGAAGGAAGTGAGTACATTTCTTATTGAGCATTATTACCCAATCCTTTGTTTTTCCCCTACCATACCTTCCCTTCACATCACCCAAATCCTCCCTCCAACCCCCCTCTGACAGTATATACTCTGATAGGATATTCTCCTGCTCGTTTGGTTGTTGAGAGTCTACAAGAGCAAGCATTCCATGGGGAGCAGGGTGACACCATACGGCCTTTACTTACTGAGATTTCCAAATGACTTCCTATCACTATTACTGCATTTTGCAAGTAGAATCTCATGTCTTAAAACGTACCAGTTTTAAGAGATAAGAGGAGTGGTAAAAGAACTCTGAGAGACAAATACATCTTCAACATATTTGGTTCCAAGAATTCCGTCTAAGGCATATTCAACAACTAATGAAACTTATGTTGACTGTAACTATGTGTCTTTCTCCATGTGTGCATGTATACATGGGTATATGTATGTGTGTATTTGTGAGCATAGTAACATACATGTGTACACATATAAGGGCACATACATATATGCATATATAAACAAATGTAAATATATAAATATATTTGCATATATATATCAAGCGTTCAGTGATTTAATGTATAGTTCCTAACACATTGTCATTCTCACAAAGTGTACATGATAAACTGCTCTGAGGATCTGTGCTCTATGACGGGTATCCTTTGTACTCACTTCCCCACTATCATGTTTTTCAGTCTACTTTCCATAGAATAGTTTTGTTTTCATTACATGTAGTTACTCACTGATACTCAAAGGAAAAGGTTGTTTGTAAAAGGAAACGTACTTTTAGATCACAGGTTGAAAGTATCTTATCTATCCCAATTATTCCTATGACATAAAATTTATAATAGTAATAAAATTGAAAAGGAATTCCTAGATCTGTTGTTTTACCATTTAGAATGGCAAATAATAATATCACATCACAGTTGTAACTCTTCAATAAGGCAAAGTAACTGATTGTCCATATCATGTTCCCACAAACCAGTGGATCCTGAAGGATAATAGTAGACCACCAGAAATTCTAAGCAGCAGACATGAAGCATGAAAGAGAAAGTGAGGAAATGATAAAGAGTATAAGAGAGAGAAAAATATCATAATAGTGAAAGTGCATAACAGATAAATAAGAGCTGTATGAGAATATTCATATGCCTATCTTTTGACACTACATGTACATTTGAAGGTATTTGTTGCATAATAACCAATCAACATAAAATATAAAGCGTTTCATGGAGGTCGGAGGAAGATGGTAGAGGAGAACCTGGAGGCTAAACAAGCTCTCACATACAAAGCAGTTTTAGTGTTCCAGTGAACAGTACTAGCCTAGACAATCACACCAAGTGTGCCAACACTGTACACAGAGTTTGACTAGAGAGGGAAGATCCAGGCAAGAAGAAAGATCTGAGCACTTGCCAGTAGCCACGGTTGTGGCAGCATCTGTGGCACCCATAGCCACCATATCTACAACAGAGTGTCCAGGACAAAGGCGCCATATGCAGTGGGTGAGCGGATTCTACTCAACACCAACAAGAACTGAAAAGGAGCAGATAAATTCATCCTGCAGATCACAGACCAGAGATAACCAGGAACAAAGACTCCTGCCTGAGTAGAATCCTGACATTCTCACTCCTCATGGAGCAGAGGAGGGAAGGCTGCCCCTCCCCCTCCCACCAGACATCATCTTTGATACTGAGAAAGGCCAGGCTGAGCAACTAGCTCCAAGTCAGGCCTTGGAAGAAAACAAAAGAGTCATTTAGCAGGTCACAGGTATCTGACCTGACCTTCCAGGCTCAGATCCACCCAGGAGAAAGTCACCTAGCCCAAGCAGAGAAAGTTCTGCCCCCCAGAGGAGTGACTATCTTCACTGGGTTAACAGAACCAGAGGCTGCCCCTACCTACAGCAGCCTAGACAATCAATTGAAATTCAATAAACATAAACCTTGAGAATGGCTGCAGGCTGGGGTCTGGGAGTGTCTCAGGAGCTAGCCCCTCAGGGAAAAGCTACTGTTTGCTGAAACACCTCAACCCTACCCCGAACATAGCCTCATCACAGCATCTCCAAACTAGAGGAAACAGCCATCTTTCTCTTTCGTGATACTCAAAGCAGATCTCCCTCCCACTGAACCAGACTGAAGGAGGATCACAAAATCCTGGATAAAGCAGAGCATTTTATTGACTGCTCAAACAAACTGATGTAAGAAATCAATCAGGCCACAAGAAAACCAAACACCATAAGCAGACCAGAGACTCCACGAAGAGACTGGTTACAGACACAGGGGAGATACAGGATCTTCCCATTCCTCACACACCCCCGAAAATTAAACAACTCTTTTTGGTACCATTTTTTAAAATTTTAAATTGTTTTCTATTAATCGTTTTTTTCTTCTTCTCCTAATTTTTATTTTAGGTGTGTGTGTGTGTGTGTGTGTGTGCGCGCGCGTGTGTGTGTGTGTGTGTGTGTGTGTGTGCTTTTTTAAAAAAATTGCTATTGACATTTTGGTCCTTTTTAAATTGTTTTAACTTTTTTTGATTCTTTTCATTTTTTTGTCTTTCTTTTTTTTGAGTGACTTAATTGCTGTTTTGCCTCATCCCCAGATAAATACCCTTTATCGTTTATTAGAACTTATCCCCCATTGTGTACATAATTAATCCAGAAATGTATTACTTAATTCACAAACTTTTAGGCTTAACTGTTTAATAGCAGTATTATATCTTTATACCATATAATTTTCAAGTAAATATTTTAAGAATTTTTATTTTTTAGTTTTTCATGTCTCCTTTCTATCATCCCCTCCTGTCATCCTATCCTTTTCTTCTCTCAATATCACTTCTTTAAAGTTACATAATTTTTAAATGTTTCACTTTTTAAATTTAAATTTTTGTTTTTCGATTTTTGATTATCTTCTTTTTAATTTCTCTCCAATCATTCTGTCCAATCCCTTTCCCTTTCTGAGATTAGGACTTGGTTAAATTTACTTTAACTTCTCCACATTTTTCTAATCCTATTTTTCCACACATTTCTCCCTGAACATAATAATTTCTGATTTGAAAAATTCATCTTTGCTCTTCTTAGCCCATTAATGCATAGTTTTTTTGATGTTGAATAGATTGTATCTGTTACACTAGGTTCTATCTGCAGCCATTTTGACTTTGCAACTACAGGACTTTGGTTGATGCTTGCCTTAAAATAGTGTTTTAGCAAAAAAATTGGTGTCACTTTCATATCAAGTGTGCAGAACAAGCCGGAAAACACGAGAAAAATGGCAAGTCTGGGTATCTCAACTCCCATTCATGATAATCCAGTGACAGAACAGTTAATGAATAATCCGGAGGAGAGTTCCTGCAAAGCACTACAAACACTACTGGTAAACGTGGTGAATGAAAAGAATGAAAGCTTTCAAAGGACTCAGTTTGAACGTGATAGGGAGAGACAGAGGAGGCAAACCAAACATTAGTACAGGAATTTCGTGACTGTGAGGAAACTATTCAAAGACTGATACAGTAATTGTGTGAACAGGTTGAGAACTGTCAAAGAGAAATAAAGGAATTGCGTGAGCAGGCTGAGAACAGTCAAAGAGAAAGAAAGGAATTGTGTGAGCAGGCAGAGAACAGATGAAGAGAGACACAGGAATTGCGTGAGCAGACTGAGAACAGTCAAAGTGAATTACAGGAATTGCATGAACGTGAGGAAGATAATCAAAGCATAACACAGGAATTGTGACATCGGGATGAGAATAGACAAAGATCAATAGAGGCATTCATGGAATCCATAAACAGACAGCTGAAAGAATTCAGGGCGACCACACAGGGAATGCTGAATGGAGCCCCGACAGCATGAATGGGAGTCCAAGTAATCCATAACCAATCAACTAAGTGATTTGAGAACACCAAATTAAGGAAGTAAAGAAGTTCATAGAAGATCTAAAACAAGGCTACACAAAGAATTTGAAGCCATCAAGGCCGACCAATTAGAAGGAAAATAAATAAACCAAGTAAAAAGACAACAGTAGGTTAGAGCATGCAGAAGATCGAATCTTGGAGATTGAAGACAGCCTAGGTATTATAAAGAAAGAACATACAACTATCCAAGACAAATCCAAGAAATATGATAGATCTATTCAACATTTGGAATACACAATGAGAAGGCCTACTCTGAGGACAAATGGTGTAGAGGAGCCCGTAGAGACAGAAGTTAATTGTCGAGTAAATTTTTTTAACAGGATCCTAGCAGAGAACTTCCCAAACACACAAAAAGATAGGCCTATTCAGATACAAGATGCTTGTAGAACCCCAAATAGACCAGACCAGAACAGCACTTCACATTGTCACATTATAATCCACACAGGACCAATTTAGATCAAGAATAAGTTCTTAAAAATGTCAAGGAGAAAAGATCAATCATCTATAAAGGAAAACCAATTAGAATCACCTCATATTTTTCAGCATAGATAAGTAAAGCAAGAAGAGCCTGGTAGGCTGTATGCCATGCCCTGAAGACAAACAATTTTCAACCAAGAATAATGTACCCAACTAAACTCTCCTTCATAACTGAAGGTAAAATAAAAACCTTCCATAGCAAAGAAAAACTGAAAAATATAGCTCCACCAAACCAGCCCTATAAAAAATACTTAAAGATGACCTACACACAGAAAACCAACAACACCACAATAATGGCTAAGAAACCACACCCAAAATGAGAATCCAAGAACCATACGAAAAACCAAGTTTCCACAGCCCCCAAGGAGGTGGATAGCATGGCAGGAGCTACCAAACACCTCTCAGTCCTACCTCTCAACATTAACAGACTTAAAGCTCCAATTTAGAGAAATAGACTGTCTAGTTGGATTAAAAAGCAAGATAATTCTATCTCCTGCTTTCAGGAGGCACACTTTACCTATAAAAGCAAACACATTTTGTTAATGAAAGGATGGAATAAAATCTACGAAGCAAACGGCTGCCATAAACAGGAAGGAGTTGCAATAATAATATCAGATAAAATATGCCTCGAATTAAAATTAAAGAGATAAAGAAGGTCGCTACATATGACTTATGGGTTCTCTACTTCAGGAGGATATTACAATTCTAAATATGGAATTGCCAAACAATAGAGCACCAAAATTTATCCAAGAGACACTATTTTCCCTTAGATCTCACATAGATCCAACAACATTAATTGTTGAGGATCTTAACACACCACTATCCCCACTATATAGATCAAATCAGCAAAAAAAAATCAACAGGGCAACCACAGATTTAAACAACTGCATAGAGCAAAGAGATTTAACAGACATCTACTGAATATTTCACCCAGTAGCAACCGAAAACTCGTTTTACTCTGCAGTTCATGGATCATTTTCCAAAAGAGATCACATTTTAGGTCACAAAACAAACATGTCCAAATTCAGAAACATTGAAGTTACACCTTGCATCCTCTCAGAACACAAGGGAATAAAATTAGAACTCAACACCAAAAAAGTCTTCTAACACATGGAGGCTGGACGACACACTGTTTAATAACCAGGGGGTCATAGAAGAGATTAGAAAAGAAATTCAAATGTCCATGATATTCCACAAAAATGAACACACAAATTACCAGCTCCTTGGGGACACTGCAAAGGCAGGACTCAGTGGCAAGTTTATAGCTCTGAGTTCCTACACCAAGAAATTAGAGAGATCTGAAACCAACCACTTAATGAGACATCTGAACCACCTTGACAAAGAGCACCAAGATAAACCCCAATTCAATAGATGGAAAGAAATAATTAACATTAAATCCGAGTTAAACGAATAAGAAATAAAAAAAAAAAAACAGAATGAATCAACAAAAAAAGAGTTGGTTCTTCGAAAAAATTAAAAAAATTGACAAACCCTTAGCAAATCTTATCATAAAAAGAAGGAACACACCCAAATAAATAAACTCAGATGTGAGAATGGAAACATCACCACAGAAACAACCAAGATTCTGAACATTATAAGGGAATATTTTCAAATCTTTATGCTAATAAGTTTGAAAACTTGGCAGAAATGGACCTTTTGCTAGCAATTATCAACATGAAAATACTAAACCAAGATGAGTTAAAGCATATTAAGGGGCCCACATCAAGCATTGAAATAGACACAGCAAAAAGAGACCTCCCATGTAAGAAAATCCCAGAATCTGATGGATTTACAGTGGAATTGTACAAGAGCTTCAAAGTAGAGCTCACACCAATACTACTCCAACTCTTCAATGAAATTGAAAGAGAAAGTTCACTACCGAACACATTCTATGAAGCCATCATAACCATCATCCCGAAACCAGGCACGGACTCATCAAAGAAAGAGAAGTATAGACCCATTTCTTTGATGAACATTGATGCAAAACTTCTCAACAAAATTTTGGCCAATCGACTTCAACAATTCACCCAAAAAATCATACACCAATATACAGGATTTATTTCAGGGATGCAAACCTGTTTCAATATACACAAATCAATTAATATAATTTATCACATCAACAAGAGCAAGGATTAAAACCACATGGTTATCTCAACAGATGCAGAAAAAGCATTGGACCAGATCCAACACCCCTTTATGATGAAGGTTCTGGAAAAATTAGGAATCCATGGAACTTTCCTCAATACAATAAAAACTGTATATGGAAAACCTACAACCAGCATTATAATTAATGGTGTAAAACTAAAGCCATTTCCTCTTAACTCGGGAATGAGACAAGGATGTCCACTCTCTCAACTTCTCTTCAATATAGTATTAGAATGCCTAGCTACAGAAATAAGACAATATGCCAACATAAAAGGGATCCAAATAGAGAAAGAAGAAGTAAAATTCTCTCTCTTTGCAGATGACATGATCTTGTACTTAAAGAATCCCACGGACACTACTCCCAAATTACTCAAGCTGATTCAAACCTGGAAAAATAGCAGGGTATAAAATTAACCCTGAAAAATTAATGTCTTTTCTGTACGCCAACAATGAGAAAAGTGTGGCTCAAATCAGGAAAGCTTTTCCATTTGTAATAGCCCCACAAAAAATAAAATTCCTAAGATTTAACTTAACCAAAGAAGTGAAGGACTTATATGATGAAAACTTTAAAAATCTGATAAAGGAAATCAAAACAGAACTTAGAAAGTGGCAAAAACCTCCCATGTTCCTCGATAGGAAGGATGAACCTTGTGAAAATGGCAATATTTTCCAAGGCTATCTACAAGTTCAATGTCATACCTATCAATATTCCAACCGCATTCTTCAAGGAAATAGAAGAGGCAATCCAAAAATTCATATGGGACAACAAAAGACCCCCAATTGAAAAAAGCGATCCTTAACAGAAAGAACAGTGTTGGAGCAATATCAATAGCAAATTTCAAACTCTACTACAAAGCCATAGTAATTAAAACAGTTTTGTACTGGCACAAGAAAAGATCTCAGGAACAATGGAATAGAATTGAAAACCCAGAAATGAACCATAATCATCTAATATTCGATAAAGCATCTAAAAAGATAAAATCAAAGAAAGGCTGTTCAGTAAATGGTACTGGCAAAATTGGTTAATCACTTGTAGAAAATTAAGGCCAGATCCTTATATATCACCCTGTACCAGAATCAAGTCCAAATGGATCAAAGACCTCGGGGTCAAAGCAGATATTTTGAAAACATTACAGGATGGAATAGGAGAAACCCTAGGTCTCCTTGACAAAGGCTGAAATTTTCTGAAAAGAAATGCAAAAGCACAACAATTGAAAGAAAGGTTGGACGAATGGGATTGTATGTAATTGCAGAGCTTCTGCATGGCAAAGGACATAGCTAGCAGGATCAATAGAAAGCCCACGGAATCGGAGAGGATCTTCACTAGCCATACAACTGACAAGGGTTTCATATCTAAAACAGACCTGGAAATCAAAAAATTAAATCCCCCAACAACAAATACTCAAAGAAAATACTACCCAATAAATAAGTGGGCTAAAGCCATAAATAGAAACTTCTCTGAAGAGGAAAGGAGGGTGACCAATAAAGATATGCAGAAATGTTCAACCTCCCTAGCCATAAAAGAAATGCAAATCAATCAACACTGAGATATCACCTCACCCAAGTTACAATGGCTATAATCAAGAACTCTAATAACAACAGATGCTGGAGGGAATGTGGACAGAAGGGAACCTTACTTCATTGTTAGTGAGAGTGTAATCTTTTTCAACCACTTTGGAAAATAGTATATGTTCCTCCAAAGACTCCACATAGGGCTCCCCTATGACCCACCAATCCCACTTTTGGGCATTTACCCAAATGAACATAAACAAGACCATACTAAAGCTACCACACAGATATATTTATTGCAGCATTACCATAGCTAAGATATGGAACCAACGCAGATGTCCCTCAGTAGATGAATGGATCAAGAAAATGTTGTATATATACAAAATGGAATTCTATGTCTCTATCTGAAAGAATGATATTGCCCCATTTGTTAGGAAATGGAAAACTTGGAAAAAATTATATTAAGTGAAGTAAGCCAGGCCCAAAGAAACATAGGTCCCATGGTTTCCCTTATTAGCAATTACTAGTGTATGTCTGAGACATGCAGAAATTGTTAGATAAGTTGATGTTAGGTGAAGTGAACCCCAAGATAAGAATTCAAATTTTTTTCTTTGCTGTAATTATTTCTAACATATTTATAAGATGACTTCTTTGTTACTTTTTATGTCCCTCCCACATGGTATAACCCCTGTTTTCACTGTATTTGATGTTGGTATAATTTGTGGAGGGAAAGGGGAAATTTTTTTAAAATAGGGATACAGGTGGACCCATTGCAACAATGAGATATACAAGATATTATGTCGAAAAACAAATTTTACAACTTTGGTTGGGGGAAAGGGGAGGGGGAAATGGGTGAGATGGGAAGGGATAGTTAGTAGAAACAAAGGAGTATGCAACAATGCTTGATAAGAAATGTACTCATTACCTTGCCCATTTAATTGTAACCCCTCTGTCTGGTATTTTCACACTTAAAAAAACACAAAAAAACATAAAATATAAAGTGATTTTTATAAAAAATAAAAATGACTCAGAATAAATTATCAATGCAAAAACAATCTTTACAGAAGCAAACTCTCAGAGATATTACATGACTTTGAAAAGTATAAAGTGGCTGAATTTAATATAAATTTAGAAGTATGACCATTCAAAAATATAAAAAGATATTCTTTATTTCATTATATAACACAAAACAGAAAGTAAATGTTGTCTCTCAGGTGCTGGGAAGGTGGTTCAGTGTACAGTGCTTGCCTTGCATGCATGAGGTCCTGGGTTTGATTCCTCAGCACCACATAAGCAGAAAAAGATGGAAGAGGTTCTGTGACTCGAGTAGTACCACTAGCCTTGAGCTGAAGAGCTGAGAGACAGCACCCAGGACCCAGAGTTCAAGCCCCAAAACCAACAAAAACAAAATAAAAACAAAACAAAACACAGTCTCTCACTTTTGTGTGCTTAACATTGTAACACTAGTGCTTTAGTCTAGGGCTAAGATTTTAGGTGTGGACATTTATCAACACTCCTGATTCAGATTCTAATTGATAAAATTTGTTCTTATTAATTTTGCTCTTTGTAAATTCACATATACCTATAAAAAGTGTGGCCATCCCAATAACATTCTCAAAGTACTTCCTAATGATGACTTACAAAAAGTTGTTTTATATTACAACAAGGAAAACAATGCTACAAATAAAGAAAACCAATACATAAATATTAATGATTAATAAAATAAAAAAAACAATTACCACTGTTTCCAGTATTTGTAATGTACTACATATTTGATTTATTATTTTCTCATAATTCTGTACATTTAAAACTGCCTAAGTCTATGATGTTCAACAAGAATTTTGTAGGCTATGAGTAGCCTTTAAATATTATTATTATTATTATTATTATTATTATTAAGGTTATTATTTATGGTTCATCTCATCATTTGTATATGGTTTATACCATCATTTGTTCCTCACTAACATATAAAGTAAAGAAGCCTTTAAATTTTAACAGAAACTGTGCAGTTAATGTCTTAAATCTGCTTCTTTACACAAACACTTTGCAACTTCTCATTAGTAAAGCTTCTATAAACTCTGAAATGTACATATTTAGTAGTATGTACCATGAATATTAAATGCTTTATGAAAAAGTTTTACAACCTGCTAAATAGTCTTAATTTTTGTATATATGAGCAAATTCCCAAAATTAAACATATTTAAAACATTAAAACTTTTAACAAACCTTAACACTTTCTATAGTGTTCATTATGGCAGGTTCCTTGTACAGAATAATTGAATTCCTCCTCCTACACATCTGTTGAACAACAAATATTTGGTATTATTTTGTTTTTGACATGTCAAACTTGACTTTATTCTTAAATGTGTTCTTATGTAAGAAATACATGGTTCTAAAATTTCACAACAATTCTTTTGAATTTAATTTTTGTGGAATTGTCTAGGTTAAGAAAATCAATTACACTTTATGTATAAAAAATGTTCTGTGCTCAATTCAGTAGCACATACACTAACATTGGAGCAATAAAGAGAAGAATAGCCCCTGACTGAGGATGACACTCAATTTCGTGAAGCATTCTAGATTTTTAAAAGAACAGATGCTGGAGGGGATGTGGACACAAGGGAACCTTAATGCATTGTTGGGAGTTTAAACTTGTTCGAAGACTTTGGAAAGTAGTATGGCGGTTCCTCAAAAGACTACAATAGAGTGCCCCTAAGTCCCAGCAATCCCATTTTGGGCATTCACCCAAATGATCACAAACAAGACCATACTAAAACTACCAGCAAAACTATGTTCATTGCAGCATTATTTACCAAAGCTAAGATACAGAACCAAACCCAAGGCCCCACAGTAAACGAATGGATCAAGAAAATGTGTGTGTGTGTGTGTGTGTGTGTGTGTGTGTGTGTGTGTGTGTGTGTGTGTGTGTGTGTGTGTGTGTGTATGTGTGTACTGGAATTCTATGCCTCCATCAGAAAAAATGACATCACCCAGTTTGTTAAGAAATGGAAAGACATGGAAAAAATTTTATTAAGTGAATTAAGCCAGGCCCAAAGAAGTGAAGTAAGCCAGACCCAAACAAAGATAGGTCCCATGGTTGCCTTAATTGCAATAACTAGTATGTGTCTGCTACAAGCTGAAAACATCATATAAATTGATGTTAGGCAAAATGAACCCCAAGATAAGGATACAAATGGTTTTCATTTCTTGCAATTGTTTCTAAGATATTTATAAGATGAATTCTTTGTTGCTTTGTATGTTCCTCCTGCAAGCTAAAGCCCCTGTTTTCACTGTATTTGATGTTGGTATACTTTGTGCAGTGGAAGGGAAACACAAGTCGTTTAAAAAGGGATGCAGGTGGACCCATTGCAACAATGAGATGAACAAGTCGTTATTTCAAAAAATGATTTTGGCCGGGTGCTGAGGGATGTGGACAGTGGGGGGGGGGTTGGGATGGGGGAGGGGTTGCTGGGTGTGGGGGGTGGGAGATGGGCAGGGATGGGAAGAGGAAACAAAGGAGGAGCAAGTGGACCCATTGCAACAATGAGATGTACAAGTTATTATGTCAAAAAATGAACTTTACAACTTTGGGGGGAGGAGGACAGGGTGGGGAAAGTGGGGGAGTGTGGGAAGGGATGGGAAGGGGAAACAAAGGGGAGGCAACAATGCTTGATAAGACATGTACTCGTTATCTTGCCCATGTAATTGTAACTCCTCTGTCAGTATTCTCACAATAAAAAAAGTGTACTCAATAACTCACGCATGTAATTGTAACCCCTCTGTATGGCATTTTCACAATAAAAAAAAAAAGAAACATAGGTCCTGTGGTATCCCTTATTTGCAATAACTAATGCATATCTGGGATAAGCAAAGAAGGTATGGTAAGGTGAAAAAAAGGAGTAGGCAACAATGCTTGATAAGAAATGTACTCATTACATTTTCCATGTAATTGTAACTCCTCTATATGGTATTTTTACAATTAAAAAAAAAGGAAAAAGCATGTGCATATGACTAGATAAGATGATGTTAAGGTAAATGAACCCCATGATAAGGACACTAGTGGTTTTTTAATTCTTCCTGTGGTTTCTAATATATTTATAATGTACGATGTGATTTTTATATGTGCATCCCCCACAGTTAAACCCCTGTTTTCACTGTATCTGATGTTGGTGCACCTCCATCTTGTATATACACTTCTCTAATTTGGGGATGGAAAGGGAAAAAACAAAATGGTTAAATAAGGATACAGTATGACCCATTGCAATAATGTGACGCACAAGATAGTATGTTGAAAAACGAACTTTACAATTTAGGAGGGTGGGGGACGGGACTGTACTTGTGGAGGTGGGTGGGAAGGGATGGCGGGGGAAAACAAAGGAGGAGGTAACAATGCTTGATAGGAAATGAACTATTACTTTTTCATGTAACTGTAACCACTCTGTACAGTACTTTTACAATAAAAATATAAAAATGTTATGGGATGGAAGAGAATATTTCTCCTATTTTACCCATATAATATCGTTAACAAAGAAATTAATGAAAAGCACTGATATGCAGATATTTTGAATAAATGTGTTTGTGTATGTGTGTGTGCGTGCCTGCTCATTTTCGTTCTCAGAGTTCGAATTCAGTGCATCAAGGTCCCGCTAGGCCATTCCTCTCTAGATGGATGAGCTACTATATAAGCTACATCTCCATTCTTGGCTCTTTGCTAGTTCATTAATTTTTTTAATATTTTTATTATTTTTTTTATTGTGAACATACTGTACAGAGGGGTTACAATTACATGGGCAAGATAATGAGTACATTTCTTATCAAGCATTGTAGCCTCCTCCTTTGTTTACCCTTCACATTCCTTCCCAGGCTCCCCCCACACCCCCTACCCCAGCCTCCCCCCCACACCAAAGTTGTAAAGTTCGTTTTCGACATGACAACTTGTACTTCTCATTGTTGCAACGTGTCCACCTGTATCCTTAAACGACTTGTTGTTCCCCTTCTCCTCCACAAATTATACCGACATCAAATATAGTGAAAGCAGGGGTTATACTGTGGGGGAGGGATATACAAAGCAACAAAGAAATAATTTTATAAATGCGTTAGAAAAAATTTCATGAAAGAAAAAAACATTTAAATACATATGTAAGGGTTCATTTTCCTAACATCACATTATCTGACCTTTTCTGCTTGACTCATACATATACTAGATATTGCAAATAAGGGAAACCATGGGACCTATGTTTCTTTGGGCTTGGCTTACTTCACTTAATATAATTTTTTCCAAGCCTTTCCATTTCCTAACAAATGGGGCAATGTCATTCTTTCTGATGGAGGCATAGAATCCCATTGTAATTTTTTTAAAATAATCTCACGAATATTTTTTTGTCCTGATTGGCTTCCAACGGTTATCCACAGATCTCAGGTTCCTGAGCAGATACCCGAGTAGACAGGATTACAGGTGTGACCAACCAGCACAAGGTTTTCAGAATAATTTAAAAAGTAGACGAAAATTTACTTCATGGAGGCTTGTTTATCATCTCCCGCTTTTAAAGCATTTTGGAGTGATTATATGTGAATTTATTTCATTTTTGGATTCTTAAAAGACAGTAAGTGATGGTATTTAAACGTTTTAATCTTTTTTTTTAATTGGTCATTCGGCATGAACTCTGGGCTTGGGCGCTCTCCCTGCATCTTTCAGCTGAAGGTGAGTGCTCTACCCCTTGAGCAACAGTGCCACTTCTGTTTTCCTAGTAGTTTATTGGAGATAAGAGTCTCACAGTCTTTCCAGCCTGGGCTTGCTTTGAAGCGCATTCCTCAGATCTCAGCTTCCTCTGTAGCCAGGATTATAGGTGGGAGCCACCAGCTACCGGCTAGTTTTAGTACCTTTTTTTTTTTTATTTTTTTGGGGGGTCCAGTCGTGGGGCCTGAACTCTGGGCCTGGGCACTGTCCCTTAGCTCTTCAGCTCAACGCTAGTGCTCTACCACGTGAGTCACAGTGCCACTTCCGCCTTTTTATCTTTCTTGCTTATGTGGTGCTGAGGAATCGAACCCAGGGCCTCATACATGCAAGGCAAGCGCTCTACCACTGAGCCACCTTCCCAGCCCTTTAGTACTTTTTTAAAATATATACTGGAACTGTGGAACAGAAGAAATTTGTCTCTCTTTAGACCTCAATTTATGAGCTCAGCTCTGAGCATGAAAACCCAATATCACCAACACTGTGTTGAAGACAAAATGTGACAGAAAACAATTACCGTGGGCAATAATTGCTATGCTATTATTTCTTGGACAGCATGAATATTGAGTTGAGAGAGTAAGGGAATGTAGAGGATTTTATCTACTTTTTTATAGCTTACTTTTTGAAATTTTGAATCATTTCCTTCCCCACTGTGTGTCTTTGGGCCATGCATTTAGTGTCTTTAATTACAATATTTTCTAACACTAAAATGGTACTAATATTAGAATTATAGCAAATGCTTTCTTAAGAATTAAGAGAAAAAAACTTGTGAAATACTTAACATAAACTTCTAGGAATAACAATTACAACTACAGGGGCAAGATAATGAGTATATTTCTTATCAATCATTGTTGCCTCCTTCTTTGCTTCTTGTTCCCATCGCTTCCCATCTCCCCCCACACTCCCCATCCCACAATCTCTCCCCCCCACCAAAGATGTAAAGTTCATTTTTCGACGTAAGGACTTGTACATCTCATTATTACAATGAGTCCACCTGCATCCCTATTTAAATGATTTGTTTTTTCCCTTCCCCTCCACAAGTTATACCAACAACAAATACAGTGAAAGCATGGGTTATACCATGGGGGATGGACATACAAATCAACAAAGAAATCATCTTATAAATATTTGAAACAATTGCAATAAAGAAAAAAAAACAATTGAATCCTTATCTTGGGGTTCATTTCAGCTAACATCAACTTATCTGACATTTTCTGCTTGTCTCAGACATATACTAGTTTTTGCAAATAAGAGAACCATGGGACCTATTACCTATGTTTTTTTGGGCCTGACTTAATTCACTTATTATAATTTTTTCTAGGTCTTTCCATTTCCTAACAAATGGGGCAATGTCATTCTTTCTGATGGAGGCATAGAATTCCATTGTGTATATATATATATATATATATATATATATATATATATCATATATATCATATATATATCATATATATCATACATATATATCATATATATATCATACATATATATCATATATATATCATACATATATATCATATATATCATATATATATCACATATATATATATCATATATATCATATATATGTATATATATACATCACATTTTCTTAATCCTTTCATCTAGTGAGGGACATCTGGGTTTGTTTCATATTTTAGCCATGATAAATAATGCTTCAATAAACATAGTTGTCCTGGTAATGGACAAGGGTCTCATATCTAAAATATACCTGGAACCCAAAAAAATTAAATTCCCCAATGACAAATCCTCAAAGAAACAATGCCCAATAAATAAGTGAGCTAAAGACTTAAAGAGAAAATTTTCTGAAGAGGATAAAAGTATGGCCAATAGACACATGAAGAAATGCTCAACCTCTCTAGCCATAAAAGAAATGCAAATCAAAACAACATTGAGATACCATATCACCCAAGTTAGAATGGCTATAATCATGAACTCTAAAAACAACAGATGTTGGTGGGGATTTGGACAGAATGGAACCTTAATGCATTATTGTTGGGAGTGTAAACTTGTTCAACAGCTTTGGAAAGTAGTATGGAGTTTCCTCCAAAGACTCCACGTAGAGCTCCTCTATGATCCAACAATACCACTTTGGGGTATTTAAACAAATGGTCACAAACTAGCCAGCCGTTTTTTTTTAAATACTAAATAGTATGCAATCAGTATTACAAAAGCCATTACATGTAATGAGAAACCAGAAGGCATGTTCTCTATTGACCATGCTCTGCTTCAAAGTCAGCCAGGTGGATAACTTCTCATGCTGTAAATCAAACTGGTTTTATTATGTCTTGACAGTATAAAAACATCAGGGACAGAATAATGACGGAATGTTGTAGACTGAGGTGAAGTCCATATGAAAATGTGCAAAACTGATGAAAACGTAAAAGTCTCTGAGTAGTATATTGTGTTTTACATCATTTAAGTTAAATTGCAAAAATAGGGAAGACCGAGAGGAATGAATTCTCTATTTGATAGCCAATCAAAGGTCCTTAGAAGATTGAACTCTTTCCTCATTCTTGTAGAGGCATCATCAGATGAGAGGAACTCTATTGTTTTTGTGCTTCTTTCCATTTATACTTCAGTTTGAAATCTGAACTACATGAGACTGAAAGAAACCTAGAAAAATTAGACACGCAGGCATGGAAAGAGCCAGGAACGAAAAATAAATAAAATACATATAGCCTTGTAAAAGGTCTAACTAAATTTATTTATATAGTCTTAAGTGTAAACAAAAAATGATTTAAACAATATAATATTATTGAAAATTAAAAAATGTTAGGAGTTGCTTAATTTTTTTCTTTCTACTATATTGAATTAAGTATTGATTTTGTATAGAGAGATTAAAGATGAGATTAACAAGAAATGATTAAAAATGGACAAAAGTTCATAATAGACACATTTTCCAAAAAGTCCTGAAAAGCACCAGTTTGTTTACAAAGTTGTGTTTAATACCACTTCTATGCTAGGTTAATGCTTTGTGAACAGAAGTCATTATAGAAATGCAATTGAAAATTACTAGGATACTACTTCATAACTATAATAACTCTTATCAAAAAAATCAAAGGAACCAGGTATAGTGAAAAGGCTTGCAATTCCAAGCATTTAGCAGTTTGGAGTAAGAGGATTTGGGTCTAAGGCCAGTCTGGGGTTCTGCACATTGTAAAAACCTGCCCTTAAAAAACTCAAAATGTAATAATGTTGGTGAGAGTGTGAGAAAAGGAAATTTTCTACACTCTTGGTCAAAATACAGGTTAGTATTCTCATTTTAGAAAGTAATTTGCAGTTTTCTAAAGAAATGCAAAGTTGAAATACCATCTGACACAACAATCATTTGATTATTTCTCTCTGGGTAACTCGAAAATATATCTGTAGTTATTTGTTATTCACATTGTTCACAACAGCCACCCAGATATAAATAGAAGTTAAGTGTTCAACAACAGACTAATAAGGCAACTGTGGTGCATGCACAAATATATTTTTCTGTTTCATCTTTAAAATAGCAAGAGATTTCTCCAATTAGGCATAACTTACAATGACCTGAAAGATGTATTCTAAATGAAGAAAAATGTTGTCTTCTGATATTTATAAAACTACACACACACACACACACACACACCAACCTCAATAATTATGAGAGAAATTTTTATTTAAAGTAAAGCAAACTGGAATTGCTGGGGCATTTAGGTCACAATGTAGAAGATAGTAAATATACAGGATGACCAAGTATACAATTTTAATGTACAACATGAGGATACAGAGGACAACACTGGCCTAAGATAGGAATGAAGCTAAATGAGTAGTTGTTCTTCCTAGTAGGGGCTGCTCTTTTAGATGTTCTTCCTTCAGTAATGGATGACATGAACGTAATTCTTTAAATATACCTGCCTGTTTGCAGAAATAACAAACAAGGTAGCAATAATGTTGTATGCTCAACATAGAACAAAATGTCAAATTTAAATACATGAGATTATCCTAGATGTAAACTATTAATTCCAAATAAGGGAAACCATAGGACCTAGGTTTCTTTAAGTCTGGCTTACAGAACTTAATATGATTTTTTCCCAAGATCTTCCATATCACTACAAATGAGGTGGTATCATTCTTTCTGATGGAAGCATAATATTCCATGTGTGTGTGTGTGTGTGTGTGTGTGTGTGTGTGTGTGTGTGTGTGTGTGACATTCTCTTGATCCATTGATCTACTGAGGAGCATCTGGGTTGATTCCTTATCCTAGCTATGATAAATAATACTGTGATAAACATAATTGTTCTGGTAGCTTTAGTGTGATCTGGTTTGTGATCACTTGGGTAAATGCCAAGAAGCGGAATTACTGTGTAATAGGGGAGCATTATTGTGTACATCAAGGATAATCGTAGTAGATGAGAAGAATAGCTCAATAGCTATGTACATATGAGGGTGTATTGTGATTCCAAGGGAAATGATCTCCAAGATATTTTATTTCTTGTTGTTCTAAATGTAATATGTGATTTCTTTTTATCCTTTTGTGTTTTCCACACCTATCGTTTATCATCTGGAGTAACTGTATTTGATTTTGATACCCTGGATATTGTAACTATGTTGATCCGAACTAGTTAAGGGAAAGGGAAAAAGCAAAATGGTGAGACAAATGACAAAAGGGGGAACTTATGCAACAGTGATACTCACAAGACAATACGTTGGAAATAATCTTGGGGGGGGCATTGGGATGGAAGAGGGAGAAAAATGGGGGAACGGATAACAAGTTATAAAAGAAATGAATTCATTAACTTACTTATGTAACTATAACCCCTCTGTACATTAACTTGACAATAAAATTTAAATATAAAACATAAAATACATGATAGCAAGCAGCAATACAGGAGATGTGAGTGGGGAAATACTGTACTATACAAAGAAGAGTAAAACAGCTATGGACAGCAGTAATTTGACTTTAACTTAGGAAGTAATAAACTAGCATGCAGATTTTCAGCCTCATGTCAGTTACTAAAAAGGGAAAACAAAATGTACAATCAGTAAACCAATAGAGATAAAATAGAAAACTAAACAATTAAGGTGAAGAAATGACTTGGACCAAGAATAAAAAATGACACAATTAGTAAACAAATAACAAGCTGGTAAGTTATAAAATATTACTAATAATTCTAGTAATGTTTTCTTAACCTCATAACTTGTTGGAACTATACTTCAAATCACAGTTTAATAGTATATCATTTTAAAATTAGGTTACTTCTAATTGATTTCTTAATATTGAATGTTTAATATATAATTTTAATTTCAGTAGCTATAGAAAAGAAAGTGAAACTATGTTTAATAATATATAGCATGAATTGTAAAATTGAGAAGCATTAGAATTTAAACGAATAACATCATTATTGTTTCATTTCTGTGAATTAATGTAATAATTCAAAGTGTTTTCTACACTTCGCTCTCATCTTAACATGAAATAATAAATTATTGCACATGACATCGTATTAGGTGGAAGGGTTCAGCACTGTGTTAATATTCACACCACACAGTACATCAGAGTTTGGCTCCTCTCATCTAGCTTAAATTGTGGAAATTTGATTTCTACATGCATGTTAAATTCTTGCCAAGGTGACATCTATAAAATTATAAACAATTATGTATATGAGGAGTGTTTCTGATGATAGTTAAAAGTCACATTCATTAATTAAATTTTATTGTTTTCTACCAAATAAATATTTATAGAGAGACTGAATTTCTGAGTTGAGGATTATTTTATATCCCTGCCATTGTTTCTATAGTTGGATTTAATTTTCCATAAAGGGTTAAGTGTATTATATTGGATATATGAAGGTAAACTGAATGTTTATTCTATCAATATTTTGCCACTTGTTTAATCCCAAGTTTAAATTATCCATATGTTTGAAGTAATGAAAATAACAACAGATATAAAAAAGATAAATCAGTGTGTAGTAGATAAGTATTTTCACCTTTATTTTGATAGTTGGTCCTCTTTTACCCTACAGAATATTATAAGGAAAATGTGCTCAAGGCTGACCACAACTGTAGAATATTATGGTTTGGTCTATCATAAGAGAAGGAAGGATGGGGTACCTTCCTTCCAAAAGTCTGCTCCAAGGAATGTGATCTGTTTTATGTTGGTGACTTGAAAATGAACATTTTTCACAGTCAACCTTGAAAAGCCATCTTGATAGACCATTTTTTAAGTGGTTACATTGGATTATCCATGGCTTTGCAAGGATGCCGGATTGCCTCATTTTGAGACAATTAAAATAGGAATTTATTCAGCTATTCTTTGTATCTTTAGGAAAAAATCCCATTGACTCTAGGTCTGGGGATCAAAGGGGTCCAGAGAAGCTACTACCATGAATAGTAATCCTAGGCCTCTAAAAACAAAACAAAACAAAACTCCAGTAGGAACAGCAACTCAGGGCAACTATCACAGCCTACATGAAGTCAGACAAAATACGGAAGCTGAGAGTCATTTATCTGATAACTAATATATTTTAATGAGGCAGACTGAAATAAGACTTCAGAGAGAGGGTCAAAAGACTGATCAGAGAGACTAATATTGGTCACATGAAGATTGGAAAATACAATTCCTTGTACAGTAAATAAATCTTAGAAAGCCTGTGCATATAAGAACAAGACAGCAGACCAAATTCCAGATATGTGCATTCTCTTAGAGGTCAGCTTAATGAATTATCAATGGAAATCTTTGTATTCTTAAACATTTGACCACATGTAGGAGAAGGCCAATTGCTGAAGAGAAAGAAAACATCATCACTCAATTACGAGGTCCAATATCACATTAGGAAGGAATCAAGCACAGATTTGTAATAAAAAGAGAAAAAATATTCCAAATGAGGGTTTCATTTGTTTTGATGTAACAGTTTCTGATTTATGTGCTAGCAAATACCATACAATTGATCCATTCCTACAGCTGAGTTGATATTTACTGCAGTATTCCCACATGAAGGAAAAGAGAAAATTTAAAAATGTCTGATGAAATGAGTTGAGGGTGAAGTGTTCTAATAGTGATATCTGAGCTTTAGACATAGATGAAGAGGGGGATTTTCTTTTTTAAAAATCCCCCATTTTTAGCCTGGTGCCAGAGGCTCACAGCTGTAATCCTAGCTACTTAGGAAGCTGAGAACTGAGGACTGCTTTTCAAAGCCAGCCTGGCAGGAAAATCCCTGAGACTCTTATGTCCAATTGAGTTGAAGAGCTCAGAGACAGTACACAAGCCCAGACTTAAAGCCCCTCGACCAAGACCAAAAAAAAATCTCCCTTTTGTTGGACTGCCTACATCTTTTCCTAACATTCAACAAAGAAGCCATTTTATCACCCACAACATTTAAATCCTGTCCTAGCTACTGCAAATAGAATGGTTTGTTATCTTATGTCAAAAAGTTCATATTTTCGGGATCAAATACCAGCAATGGTAACATTTTTTCCAGTCCTTGAACTCTGGGCCCGGGCCCTGAACATGGTTATGCTTGTAGCGTTAATGTGAGCTTGTTTATTTATTGGATTACTGCCCATGAGGGGAATTACGGAGTCATAAGAGAGAACTATGTTTAGTCTTTTGAGGAAACTCCATACTGTATTCCAGAGGAGTGGAAGAAGTTTAACTTCCCACCAACAGTGTAATAGAATTCCCAATTGGAGACGGGTGCTGGTGGCTCACGCTTGTAATCCTTACTACTCAGGAGGTTGAGATCTGAGGATCATGGTTCAAAGCCAGCCCAGGGAGGTTCCCAATTGGTTACACCCACGACAGCATTTGCTATTATTAGTTTTCTTGATAATGGCCATTCTAACTGGGAAGGGGTAGAATCTGTCTTGTTTACTTGTAGATTTGTAGGCACCTTCTAGCTACTATAAATGAATGAATCAATGAAACCTCTATTTTTCTGCATCTGCATTCCTTTCTCTTACCATAATTTTCCCAAGCCTTTCATTTTCCTTAAAACTGGTGAAAAGTCATCCTTTCTAATGGGTGAATAGAATTCCATTGTGTGTGTGTGTGTGTGTGTGTGTGTGTGTGTGTGTGTGTGTGTGTGTGTGTGTGTGTAAGATGACTGTAGGCCCATGAGTTCATTTTTAAGCCTAATTTTTCATCTGTAATTCTCTAATTTCATATTAAATTTGGATTGCTTTCTCTACTGCATTGAAGAATATTGTTGGGATTTTGATGGGTAGTGCATTGTCAATTGTTTGGGGGCAGTAGTGCAGTTTTCACAATGTTATTTGTGAAAGCATTGAAAGATTTTTCATTTCCTTGAATGTCCTTCAATTTCCCTTTTTAAGTTTTTAAATTTTCACAGTAGAGGTCCTTCACATTTTTGGTTAAATTAATTCCTAGTTTTGTTGTTGTTGTTGTTTTGTTTTGTTTAGATTTGAGTTGATTTTGAGGCTAATACATATGAGATTGTTTTTTGGATTTCAACCTGGATGTTCCCATTGTTGGTAACAAAGAAAGACTACTGATTCTTGTGGGTTTTATACCCTTGCTACATTGCTAAAGGTTAGCAACACCTTTACTAACTTGAGGAAGGTAGGTATATGGTCTCTAAATACAGGATCATTTCATCTGTACAAAGGGATCATTTTACTTCTTCCTTATTTGGATCCCCGTTATGTTTTTCTCTTGCCTATAGCTCTTGCTAGAATGTCCACTACTATATGGAAGAGTAGTAGAGAGAGTGGACATCCTTGTTTCATTCCAGATTTTATTATATTATTTTTTGAGTTTGCAAAATCTGGTTTAAATCAAACTGAGGAGCACATTGTGAAAATACATATACATAAAAATCTAATAAATGATAGATAAACAACATATTACTTTACAATAGAATAACCACAAATTTGAAGGCTCAAATTGAGTCTGTCAGTTGTAAATACAATTTTATATTTGGCTCAAATGGCTACTGAATTTCAAATGGTGCCAAGTCCTTCCAAAGCACTTCTTGACCCCCTCAGCCTTGGGCGGAGTTTCACCACAGTCTCAGTCGAAATCCCAGTCATCCCTTCAACTCTTGGGGCCAATGGAATCATTGGTATCCAAACACAACTGGAGGCCAGGGATTTCAAGTGGCCAAAAGTTATTGCACAGAGAACTCCATTGTAAGCCAGACTCATGGCTAAGAAGGTGTGAGATTAGCCCTTTAAACAGTGGTGTAGCATTAACCTGTTCTATGTTAAGAAATAGCTCCTTAGTGAGAATGTACTAATTACTAGTTGTCACACCAACAGAAAAAGGCAACATGGGAGCTTCACATTTCACATGAAAGATGAGCATTAACTGGGTCTGGCTTCACTCACGTAGAGTGATTCTTTTATTTTAGACCTAAGAGAAAATGAGTTCATAGCAGTCATTTCTTCACATAAGATTTGTGTAGCATTAAAATTGTTTAACGCTAATGATGAGGCCATGCAGGTAAAAAAATGTGTGATTCTCCACTGCCAAAACAGAAACACCCCATTTCGACTCCTGTCCAGTTTCCAAATTATATATATATATATATATATATATATATATATATATATATATATATACATACATACACCTTTGTTATTGCACATCTTTCACACAAATCTGTGCATGTATTTTATATAATATATATTTAAATACACTACACATAAAAAGACTATGGCACTTTACAGAATACATGTTTAACAAAGATCATTCATTACACCACAAATGTTTGAAATGATACAAAACCCTTAAATTATTTAATGTAACATTGTGAATTAAAACACAGGTTTAAAGCATCCACAGACTCCAAGACAAACATTTCTGCTTTAGAATTTATTGAGAAGCCCAGCTTATCACAAATCTTCAAGAAACAGATGCTAGAAAAATTAATAAGACTTTTCTGGTATTAGCAATTGTGTTATTAGAAAAATAGTTGTGGGTCAAGTGGTTTTTAAAGAGCTGTGTAGAAGAGTTTTAGTCTAGAATTCATTCCAGATTTTAATGTCTTCATGTGTCCACTGTTAGGTACATTCTTTGTCATATGCATAATCTGTATAATATTGAGGAAAGTTGCATGCATTCCTAGCTTCTCAGACCTTTTAATCATAAAGGAGTATTGGAGCTTATTAAAAGATTTCAAAATCCATATAAAGATCATGTGGTTCTTGTCCCTGCTTCTGCTGATGTTGTGTGTTACATTTATTGACAAGTATGTTGAATCCAATTGTACCCTACGATGAATCCTGTTCATTATACCTCAAGCAGCACCATTGGTTGTTACTGGAAGTAACGGTTACTGGATGTGGAAACTGATCCCAGGAGAGGAATGGAACATAGAGGAATGACAAAGTTCAAGTTAATATGTGCTTTCCTTTTTACTGTACAAGAAAACAATCCCAAGGCTTGAAGGAAACTCTGTCCCTGACTTTTTCGAGTGTGTTATTTACTCATATTAAACTTTTCTGTAAACTTTTAGTTGAATATTACAAAAAGAAATAATGTGTTATTTGAAGGCCAGCATAGAACAAAAAGAAATAACATTGTTTTAAAAGTGTTCTCCTGCAAAGAAACAAAGACATGAAAATTTTAAAATGCCTTATGCGTGGATATTTCGTTCCTGTGATGATCCTTTTGTTGCAGGAGTCAGTTATCAATTACTTAGTATGGTCCTGAGTTCTCCTTAGCAATAAGGATTCCAAAACTCAGAATCCAGTGAGAATGATCAACAAAAGGAGCCCCTTCTCTTAAAAGAGTATTCTTTTAAGGAGGGTCCCAAAGAAATATCTCTGTTGCTATTGTTTGCTTGTTTGTTTAGTTTGTGCTGGTTGTGGGGCTTGAACCCAGAGGCTGGACCCTGTTCTTGAACAGTTGCCTTTCCTGCCCACCTGCCCCCAAAGCCAATACTCTACTGTTGAGCCAAAACTCCACTTCTGGATTTCGGGTGTTTAATTAGAGATAAGAGTTTGACAGACTCTCCTGCCTGGGTTGACTTTAAACTAAGCTAGTAAGAAAGCTATGTGATATCAACTGTATAGACTTCTCTTTTGAAATAAGAAATATTAGATGAAGTTTATTGTAAAGCTAATATTTGACAATTTTTAAAAGAAGAGATTATGTCCAGCAAAAAAGCCATAACTTAAATAATTCAGCAAAAATAGGTACACTGAATCATTTTGGAATTATTTTTTCTGCTTGGAAAGATTATTGAACTTGTCGTTCCTTTTGTGGAAACTTAAAGTCACATTTCACTTTTTTTGTTGGTCGTGGGGATTGAATTCTGATCCTGGGCATTATTCCTCAGCTCTTCAACTCAAGTTGAGCACTCTACCACTTTAGCTCCAGCACCACTTCTGGGATTCTGGTGGTTAATTGAAGAAAAAGGTCTCATTGACTTTCCTGACCAGGCTGGTTTTCAACCACAATCCTCTAGTCTCAATCTCCTGAGTAGCTAGCATTACAGGCGTGAACCATCAGCACCTGGCTCATATTTGCATTTATGTGCACTTAATGACACTATGTAGACAAAGTATGGAAATTTGAACCAAATGATGACATTGCAGCTTTTCAGAAAAATTGAGATAGCAATAAATATGTCCTCCTTTTCCATGTTGTTACATTAATGACTCATGAGACCCTTACATTAACATCCTCTGCCATCTGTATAGGTGTATTTAGTATCAGGAAATGTTCATAGAGAAAAATAGAAAGACTGAGATTTTTAGAAAGCAAAGGAGATTGAGTAGGAAAGGACAGCACAGAAGGAGATACATTTATCACACAGATATTAAGAACTAGCCTAAGTCATTTAGACTGCTAAATGCAATGAGGAATAAGCTTAGTTGATAACTAGTTCTTCAATAACCAAAAATGGTTCTCAAGAACAGTTTCTGGTACACCTTAATTACTATCATTTATTCCTTCCATCGAGTTATTCCTTCTATTCTGTCACAACTGTTAATTAGCCTCTGCGTTTTTGGTACCATGATTGACCAAAAAGATTTCCAAATGTCACTTAGACTACCCTTCTCTCTGTGATTAGCAGTGACCACACAAAATCCTGGCATCAGTTGCTTTGACCTAATGATCAAAACTTTTTTATCAACAGAGTATGCTATTATAAGTAAAGTACATGAATAAGGGACTATTGTCAGGTGTCAGTATGGAAGGAGCAATTATATGTTCAAAGTATGGTTTCTTTATTTTGCATTTGCTAACTAAATGGTTTTTTTTAATTGTGAAAATACTGTACAGAGGAGTTACAATTACATGTGTGCAAGATAATGAGTACATTTCTTATCAAGTATTGTTGGCTCCTCCTTTGTTTCCCCTTCCTATCCCTTACCATCCCTCCCATCTCTACTGCACCCCCCTCCAAAATTGTAAAGTTCGTTTTTCCACATAACGACTTGTACTTCTCATTATTACAATGGGTCCACCTGTATCCCTATTTAAACGATTTGTGTTTTTTTTCCATTCCCCTCCACAAATTATATCAACATTAAATACAGTGAAAGCAGGGGTTATAACGTGTGTGTGGGGGACATACAAAGCAACAAAGAAATCATCTTATAAATATATTAGAAACAGTCACATGAATGAAAAAATATTTGAATACTTTTTTTTATTGCCAGTCCAGGGGCTTAAACTCAGGGCTAGGGAATTATTGTTGAGCTTGTTTTTTTTTCTCAAGGCTAGCACTCTACCACTTCAGGCACAGCACCAATTCCAGTGTTTTTCTGTTTATGTGGTACTAGGGAATTGAACCCAGGGTTTCATGCATGCTAGGCAATCACCGTACCATGAAACCACATTCCCAGAATCTTAAATGAATTTCTTAAGAAAGCATGACATTTTGATTCTGTAACTATGTATCATAATTTTGGCCAGGTGCTAGAAAATGATGTAGAAAACAATTCAATATGAGAAGTCCAGTAAAGCTGGATGGAAATGAATAACCGTCATGGTCTAGCCAGGGTACAGAGGAGCTTATTTCATGGAGCTGTTTCAACAGGCTGAGTGAGACAGCTCCTGAACCACAGCCCATCTCCAGAATGAGAGGGCCACCATGGGGTCTAGCCACATGGAGACAATGGGCCACCTCCTCCAGCATACATTCAACCAGTTCATGTGAGAGAGAGGGAGAAAGAAAGTGAGAAGTACACTTAAGCCCTGTGCCGGTGGCTCAGAACTCTAATCCCAACTACACAGGAGTCTGAGAAATGAGGATCATGGTTCATAGACAGCCCAGGAAGGAAAGTCTGTGAGACTCTAATCTCCAAAGATCCACCAGAAATCTGAAAGTGGTGCTGTGGGCTTAAGTGGTAGAGTGATAGTCTTGAGCTGAGGAGCTCCTGAACAGCACCCAGACCTAGAGTTCAAGCCCCATGACTGGCAAGAAGTGGACTTCCCACTACAAAAAGTGGACTGAACAGCACCCATTTAACTAGGGAGCGTGGTAGAGAAGTCAGGCCTAGCTTCCTGTGAACTTGAGGTCATAAGTAGGTCACCCAGCTTCTCCATGCTTTGTTTTCCCCAGTTGCAAAACTCAACACAGTGAAGGATACCCTTCCTCATGGGGATAGGGTAATGATGAAAGAGAGCCATGTTTTGTTTCATAATCCCATACCGGTTGCCCCATTCATAACAGGGGCCACCTGAACCCTTTCCAGGTATCTTCCTGTCATATGCTCACAGAATTGGCGAGAACATTACCTGAAGGCCACTCCCTCTGTGCCTAGCCATGTTTCAGAGATCTCTATATATAAATCCCTTGTTTCCTCACAACTGTCCTGTGAAGAGACTGAGTTCCAATGGTTGTGGCCTACCCAGAGCTTTATCTGTGGTCAAGAATCGGCTGCCATGGCCTAAGATTTTGTGATATCCATCCAAACTGATGACTAAGCATGGCTCTACATGTCTACCATCCCAACTACAGAGGACCAGGACTGGTGGAGCATACATGTCACAGATAGGAGGACCGCCTGAGCTCAGCCCAGCCTAAGTATATATTGTTTGTTTCTCAGAAATGCACAAGACAGAAAGGTGGCTCCTCAGAGCCAGGGAGAGGAAACAAGCAGGGGGTCATTGTGCTCTCAGAGGGGTTTCTGACCCGAGTTGGGAATGGTGTTGGGGCGGCCACTCACCTGTGCTGCTGGGAGACGCTTTTGGCAGCTGATCCAGGTAGAGCAAGCAGGGATGGCTGTGGCATGGCAGACACATGGACCCAGAGCAGAGGACCAGGGGCAGGGACCAGGTCAGGGCCTTAGGCCCGCTGAGATTTGAAATCCAGTACCACAGGAAGTGGGGGAGGAGGGTGGGACATGTCAATTTCCTACTATTCTCTAAAGTTACCTTGAGTATCTTGCTCACCACTCAGCCACCTCTACCTTCCTTAACTGCTGGTAGTGGTGTACTAAAAGAGGGAATCTAGGTGCTACCAGGCATCATGGAATGTGGGCGTTGACACCATTCTTGTATCCCATTGGTCACAAAGAAACATGAAATAATGGGGGTGTGGCTAGAATCCTGTGATGCAATCAGCATGGGCAGAGTCAAGTTGACAGGGGCTCTCCCAGCCCTTTTCCCAGGGAACTCTGTCCCATTCAGTTGGGGACAAGAGGGAGACCACTTTAGCTGGATGGCTACACAGATTGTTATTTATGTCTGTTTGTTGCCAGTCCCGAACCTTGAACTCAGGATCTGGGCACAGTCTCTGAGCTGCTTTTGCTCAAGGCTGGCCCTCTACCACTGGAGGTACAGGGCTTCTGGCTTTGTTGGCACTGAAATTGGACAGGGTCTCAAGGACTTTCCTCCTCAGGGTGATCTTGACCATGATCCTCCCATCACAGCCTTGTAAACGTCAAGGAGGAATGTTGATAGCCACTGGTGCCTGCCTAATCATTGGTCTTGCTGATGTTCTTGGACAGAACAGTGAGTTCCCTGTTCTCGGGTTTAAGCGGGGGGAGCTAGAACCCAAAGTTCTAATCCTGGGGCTGCCACCTCCAAATGGCAGGAGATCCTAAGACACTCATTCATATCCATATGAATACAAATGGGATGGAATGTATGTCATGATTGAATGGGCAGTTCTTGAATGATTCTAGGATAAAATTATACATAATTATAGGACACTAATCGATTTTATTTAATACTTTATTAAGCATTTAAACAATCACATTCATAAAATGGAGGAATAATGAAATACCTAAGAATTGGGCCTCACATACTATAAAGGTGCCATTTTTCTGCCAGGACTGGGATTTGAATTCATGGTCTAGTTAACACTGTTGTACTGTGTAGGAAGGGGAATCTGGCCTCCTTGAAGTCAAGAAATTCAAGTCTGTTCCTTAGGCCTGAAATCGATCCCCACTATTCATGTACAATTTAAATATTTGATTTATATTTATATACATACGTTGACTCCATATTGCATTCAGTGTAGTTATTGTATTTTTTTGTTTTATTTATGTATTGACCATTTATTTTACTGATTATTATGACACATAGAACATTGGTTACACATTGGGCCTCACATACTATAAAGGTGCCATTTTTCTGCCAGGACTGGGATTTGAACTCGTGGTCTGGGTAACACTGTTGTACTGTGTAGGAAGGGGAATCTGGCCTCCTTGAAGTCAAGAAATTCAAGTCTGTTCCTTAGGCCTGAAATCGATTCCCACCTATTCATGTACAATTTAAATATATGACTTATATTTATATTTATATACATATGTTGACTCCATATTGCATTCAGTGTAGTTATTGTATTTTTTTGTTTTATTTATGTATTGACCATTTATTTTACTGATTATTATGACACATAGAACATTGGTTACATTGATTACATAGGATATAGGCCTGCATATGTATTCCACTTCATATCTGACACCAGGACATTCACAGAAAAGGAAAACGTGTCAGCATCAGCTTCTTACTCAACGATTCATTGGGAGTGCTGGTATCTGAACTCATGGCCTACAGGGCCAAATTCATGAATGGTTGAGTGTGAACACGCCTTCCTGGGGCAAACTGAGCTGACAGGCTGTTCCCAGGACCTGAGATCGAGCCCAGGAGTTAACAAAATATGAACAGATTGAGATGCAGATGACAGTATACTAATAAATATATATCTTTATAGAGTGCCAGAGATGTCTATATGTTATTGTTATAAGACTACATTCCTACCAATTCTTGGGTATGTATTATGTGTCCATGTAATTAATGTTATTGTTTTCATCGTTACACTATTAATTAAATCAATCAGTGTCCTGAAATTATTGTGTTCCTGTAAATAATAACATTCTTTTAATGCTTCATAAATATTAAATAAAATCAATCAGACTCCTGAAAACACTCTTTAATTTTATAGGAGCATCATGATTAACTCTTTCAACTGTGAAATTGACAAAATTCCATTGTTATTCCTATGGATGGGAACCAGTTTCTGCCATTGGTTGGTCAGGTCCTATGTTGCCACGTGGGCCTATGGCTTCCCTAATAGTCCGCCAACCTTCAGCAATGCAAGGTGAAGTACCCTTTGCAACAGTGTCATTCAGACCTAGGAGGGTTACCGTGCAAAGGAAGAAAACGTAAAAAGGCCACATTTTTTCTGTGCATTGTTTTCCCTGAAAGGCCTGATCCCATTAGCAGCTGTTGGTCCAGTGGCTACATCCCAGCCTAGAGTGATCAAAGCTGAGGTAGAATTGCCACTACCTGAGTTCAAGCCCTGTGCTTGACAAAATAAATAAAACCATACAAACATGCATACATGCATACATATATACATACATACTTACATACATACATACATACATACATTAAAAATATTTAAAATATTATGAGGATCCGTGGCTTGTAATTCTTGCCATTTTTTTCTGCCAGGCCTGGGATTGGAACTCAGGGTCGAGGGAAATCTGGAGCACACTGGGGGATGGGAAGATCACCATCCTGGAAGACAATAAAGGCCTGTTCCTAGGGCCTGAATTCAAAAATAATATTTGTATACATTTTAAAAACATGATTTATATTTACATGTAAATGTTTACTGTATGTTGTGATTAGTGTATGCTTTATGTTTTATTTATTTCTTATGCATTTGAGTAAGTATGATTACACATATAACATTTTTTGCATCCTATTACATAAGACATAGATTTGCTTATGTATTCTACATCATTCCTGAGGCCTAGGATTTTCATCGATAAGGAAAACAGTGGGACAATTGGGTTTTCCCACAAGATTAAGTTTTTGCCAGTTCTGTGCCTTGAACTCAGGGTCTGACAGGCCCACTTCATGAAAGGGTAAATGTTAGCACACCAGTCTGATGCAAGTGAAGTTGGTGGGCCCATTTGAGGACCTGAGATCAAGACAAGGAATGGCCAATATATAAACAGATAGATGTTTAGATTGCAGTGTGTGTGTGTGTGTGTGTGTGTGTGTGTGTGTGTGTGTGTGTGTGTTTGTGTGTGTGTGAGTGTGCATGTGTGTGTGTGTACTAACATATGTATATGCATCTACAAAGGTATACAGAGAGAGACAGACATTTATGTAGATTCTACTGTATAACCCTATATAAAGAGTGATGTCTATATCTTATTTTCACATATTCTATTACTACCAATTATTTGGTCTAAAATTATGCCTCCATTAATTAATCATGGTAGGATACTTAATAAAGAATTAATTAATGATCTATATTTATTGCATACAATCTTATACTGGAATGACTATCTAATTATTAATTCAGTTAGCACATTTCAAACATTTTATTAGTGTTCCTATAGATAGGAACAAGTTTCCTAAGATCTTCAGCCATGTGTAGGTGGCAGGCCGAGGATTGATCTCAGGGCCTAGGTATCTGGGTTGGACTGATGCTTCACTGACAGCCCCCCAGCCTTCATCCATGCAAGGTCACATACAATTTTCAAGCCAAGTCATTGAGCCCCAGGAGTGTCACAGTGCTAAGTAAACAAAAGCAAACCTGTTGTGTAAAATTACCTGGTTTTTCATCATCAATTTTCGTTGGTTTGCTGTATTTTTGCCAGTGCTGGGAATTGAACTCGGGTCCTAGTATCCCTGGGTGGGTGTAAAAGCTGCATCCCAACCTAGGGTAATCATGGTTTAAGACACAATAAAATGCTTCCTTGAGCAAAAGGAGATCAGGGAAAATGTCTAGACTCACAGTTCCAGCCTCAGGTCCTGCCACAAAAAAGAGCCAGTAACTCCATGTGTCTGTGTATATATGCATGTATTTGAATTGGTGAAGATCCAGAGTTGCTATGAAGAATGGCACCTAGCTAGGAAATTTGCTTTGAATAGAATGATTACTTAGCACAGAGTGTGCATTCAAGACAGTGCATGTTCTGGGGCTCCCCACACTGTTCCCAGTTAACCTGAGGGGGTCTCCATACCCCAGGCTGCTGGAGGAAATCTGCCTCATTGTTGGAACAGGCAGACAATAAGCCTCACTCCTGTGCATCTGGGTAACAAACAATTCATCCAAGCCAATTAGTGAGGATGTGTGTGCCCATGCTGTTAAGGTTAGGAGAAAAAGGCCTCTTTGAACCCCAAGCAATCTCTCTCCCCTGTGCTCTGTTTTGACTGGAAGCTTTCATTTGTGCCACCTGCCATGGCAGACCAAGTTCCCTACACTCATCCTGTCTTTGTTAGACTATGTTTCAGTGTTGAAACAAACTGCTACCATTAATTCAGCAGTCCTTCTCATAGACAATTAGGGAGCTGAACAGAATGAAATGATTCATTATTGGCAACGGTGCCTCCGTTTGTGTGTGTGTGTGTGTGTGTGTGTGTGTGTGTGTGTGTGTGTGTGCGCGCGCGCGCATACACCATCCTGGTGATTGAACTATGGACCTAACCACTGTACCTGAGTTTCTCCTGTATAAGGACAGTACTCTTACCACACAGCCACTTCAGGATTTTTTTGTAGGGATGTGGTACTGAGGATTCAAACCCAGGGTTTCACACACACAAAGCAGTCTACCCCTAAGAAACATTCCCAGTACTCCAATTCAGGTTTCTTTCTTTCTTTTCCTGTAAGTTGGAGGAGTTGAAGTATGGGCCTGGATGCTGTCTCTGAGCTCTTCATCTCAGTCTAGCACACTACCACTTGAGCTACAATGACCCTTCAGGCTTTCTGGTGGTTTATTGGATATAACCATCTCAAGGAATTTCCTGCCAAGGCTGACTTTGCACCGTGATCTTGGATAGTTTTGAAATGAGATCCTCAGCTTCCTGAGCAGGCAGAATGATGACCTCAGCTAAAGACATCTAAGCCATGACACTTTGCTGCAAGTGGGTCCTTAACTCAGCATGGTAGAACATTAGCCATGAGCCCAAGAAGAATGTCAGCATCTATGCTCTGAGTTCAAGGTTCATGATGGAGTAACCTAAATCAAAACAATTGTCTGCAGGAGACAAATCACTAGAGTTTAGTACATATGTAAATTTGGCCCTGCCTTGCGGACATATCTGAGACTCAACTTTCTCATCTGCACATTCATCTTACTTTTGTAGCTCTTATAAGGACCAGATGAAAGAATACAACTCGTGAAGGACTTAGCACATAGCACCCTGTGAAGGACTCAGCACTCAGTACCCCATGGACAACCCAGAAATACTCAACACCCAGCACCCCAGGAAGGACTCATCACATAGCTATATCCCACAAACTGTCATTAGAATCGCTATCACCATTCTTTCAGATACACATCACAAACGGCACTAGTTCACATCTAATGGTTTAGAGGGATGTTTTGTGGGGGAGAGTCATCAGCCTCAGGGATTTCACTCATAGGTTAGAGGTACTGTCCTAAGATCTTTTCCTCAAGGCTAGATCTCTACCACTTTCAGGCACAGCTCAGAGTCTATGAGACTTCCTGCCAGGGCTGGAAGTCTGATCTCACCCCCTGAGCAGCTAGGGGTGAGCCAGCCGTGTCTGGTTCCATGATGCTGTGCTGCAACTATTGACCTCTGGCTAAGTCAGGTTACATGACAGCCGTCAGTTTCAGACTCCCAGCTTGCTCTGTGATGAGGTATTTGAAATCCTGGCTTTCTATAATTGCAGGCAGAACATTCTACATTCTACCTTGTTTTTGGTTCCAGTATTGGGGCTTGAGTAAGGGCCTAGACACAGTCCCTAAGCTTTCATGCTCAAAGCCAGTGCTCAACTGCTTGACAGCACTACTTCCGGGTTTTCTGTGTCTGTAATAATGTGGAATTGAACACAGGTCTTCATACATCGAGGCGAGCATTCTACCACTGAGCTCCAGGAATGACAAGTGTAGAAATAGATATGTAGATTGTAACATATATACATATATATGTATGTATATATATATGTATGTATATATGTATATATATATGTATATATGTATGAAACAAGACTAAGAAGTGTGTATATTATTTAATTATATATATTATATTACTAACAATTATCAATAAATTATTCCTTCCTGTATTGAAGTATTATGGTTGAATACATAAGAAAGTATCAATTGAAAATTATTCAATATAGTATAATTACTGTGTATAATTTTATAATATAATCATACACTAAAGTAATTGTTACTTTACAACATTCCATTCATAAGGATGTATATCAGAATGCATTTCTTAGGATATACTACCATTCATAGGTGGGAGTCCTGGGATTCACACCCCAGGCCTAGGTTTCTGCTTTGGGCTATGGCTTCCCAGATAGCCCACCAAAATTCAGTGCAAGGTCATGTACACTTTCCGAGCCCTGCTTGTCATGCAAAGGAAAAAAAATGTAAAACCGCCTCTGATACTTCCGAGTTTTAACCTTCTCCTTTTTTTCCCCCTCTCTTTTCTTCTTTTTTTTTTCTTGGTTTTGGGGTCAGAACTCTGAGTCTCGGTGCTGTCCCTCAACTCTTCAGTTCAAGGCTATCACTCTACCACTTGAGCCATAGCACTACTTCTGGCTTGTTTCTGCTTATGTGATACTGAGGAATTGAATCCATGGCCTTATGCATGCAAGGCAAGGACTCTATTACTGAGCTACCTTCCCAGCACTTCTTTTTTTTTTTTTTAACAGTCCCAAGATTTGAATTTGGATCCTAGGATCTCAGGATAGACTGTGGGTCCAGAGGCTGCAACCCAGCCTAAGATTATTGAAGGTGAGGAAGAGTTACCACGAGCTGAGTTCAAGCCCCAGGCCTGGCCAAAAAAAATAAGGCCCTGGCTTGGAATTTGCACCATTTTTCTGGTCGGCCTGGGATTTGAACTCAGGGTCTGGGTAACTGTGGCACTGTGTGGGAGAGGAAGCTCACCGTCATTGAAGACAAGAATTTCAGCCCAGTTTCCAGGGCCTGAATTCAAGCCCCAGCACTGAAAAAAATAATATTCATATATGAGATCTATTTACATACATGGGTTTACTCCATATGACATTTATGATCCATATTTTTTTATTTTATTCAGTATTATCACATATATAACATTTATTTCATCTTATAACATTGATTTATTTGAATATGGTTTATACATCATACTGAGACCCAGGACTTTCATAGAGAAGGAAAAAATGTGTAAAAATTGACTTCTGACTCCACATACAAAATTTTGGCCATGCTGGGATTTGAATTCACAGCCCACAATGTCCAATTCATGAAAGGATCAGTTGTAGTACAAAAGCCTTTGTCAAACTGAGCTGCCAACCAGTTCTTAGGACCTGGGAACAAGCCATAGTAGTGGCTGATAGATAAAGATATAGGTGTAGATATAGATATGGATATAGATATAGATAGATAAATAAATATTTATTAAAGCATTAATGTAAAAGTAGTCAATATTCTTTACTTGGGAGAATTATACAAAATAGATAAAATGGAAGACATAATCCAATACTTTTTGTGTGGCCTTCTATAAAACAATCATGAACTAACTGCAAATTCAATTGTTACTTTTATAACATTCCATTAAACATTCACATGAATAGGAAAGACTTTCTCAGGATCTCCCTCCATTTGTAGGTGGCAGTCCTGGCATTGGAACCCCAGGCCTGGGCAGTTTACTTCAAAATGCAAACCATTGGAATGACACTGTGAAGATATCAGTTTCTCACAATGGAAAAAAGAACAAGAAGAAAAGAAAGCCAGGTGTCATTTGTTCCTGCCTGTATTCTTAGCTCATCAGGAGTCTGGGAGGTAGAGAATGCCAGTTTGAATTCAGCCAGGACAGGAAAGTCCACAGCTCTCTTATTTCTGAGAGACCAAAGGAATAAAAACTCATCATGAGTGGGGCTGTGGCTCAAGGAAAGAGCACTACCCTTGAGCAAAAAGAGCTCAGGGACAGTGCCTAGGCTCATAATACAACCTCTGCACCTGCCAAAAAATAAGTAAAATAAAAAACAAGTAACTCCATGTTTCCCCATGTATGTATGCATGTATTTCTATCGGTAAAGGGCCAGAGTCCCTATGATGAAAGGCACCCAGCTAGAATATTTGCTTTGAATAGAATGATTTCATAGCACAGACCGTGCTTTCAAGACAGTGCATGTTCTGGGGCTCCCTTAACTGTTCCCAGTGTAGCCTGAGGTTTTCTGCACACCCCAGGGTGCTAGAGGAAGTCTGCCTCATTGTTGGAACAAGCAGACAAAAGGCCTCACTCCAGTACAGCTGTGTAAAAAACAACTCCATCCAGGCCAATTATTGAGGAGGAGTGTGGGCAGGCTATAAAGGCCAGGAGAAAAAGGCCTCTTTATACCCCAAGCTATCTCCCCAGTGCTGTTTTGACAGGAAGCCTTCATTTGTGCCACCTCCCTTGTCAGGCCAAGTTCCCTGCATTTATCGTGTCTTTGTTATACTATGTTCCAGCGTTGAAATAACCTGCTACAATTATTTCAAGGTTCTTTTTGGCAGGAAACAAGGGAGCTGAACTTAATGAAGTGATTCATTATTGGCAACGGTGGCTTCCTTGGTTGCTGGAAGCTTGCTAAATCTAAGCACATGTGTAATATCACAATGCTCCCTGACATTTAGGGCTGGTAATGTTCATCAAGTTTTGAAACCTTTGACCTCTCCTAGTTTGCCCCCGGAAGACTAGGTTTTGGGGTTGAACACAGGACCTGGGTGCTGACCATGAGCTAAGAATAGAAGCTCAGTGTTTTACCATTTGGTATCATACCTTCACTTCTGGTATCTGTGTTTGTGTATGTGTATGTGTGTGTGTATCTGTGTGTGTTTGTGTGTGTGTGTATGTCTGTGTGGACATGTATGTGTGTGCACACACTTGTCCTGTAGCTTGAACTCAGGACCTGAACACTGGACCTGAGTTTCTCCGGTACAAGGATAGCATTCTATCTCTTAAGCCACACAGTCATTTCAGGCTTTTTCTAGTATGTGGTACTAAGGAATGAAACCCAGGAATTCATACAGGCAAACCCAGGGATTCATACAGCACTCTACACCTAAGACACATTCCCAGCCCTCCACTTCAGGTTTCTTTCTTTCTTTTTTTTGGAAGTTGGAGGAATTTATGTCTAGGTCTGAGTCCTGTCCTTGAGTTCTTCAGCTAAAGCCAATCGCCCTACCACTTGAGCTACAGCACCCCTGGAGGTTTTTGGTAGTTCACTGGAGAGAGGCCTCTCAAGCAATTTCCTGCCCAGCCTGGCTTTGGACAGTGATCCTCAACTCTCAGGCCCCTGAGTAGCTAGGATGACAGGTGCAAGTCAACAGCACCCAGCTTCCAGTTCAAGTTTCTAAGTGCTGAAAAGGAGATTATAGTCTCATGGGATCTTTTGTGTCTGGGATAGTTTGAAACCGAAATCATCATATCTCAGCTTCCTGGGTAGGCAGGATGACAGACCTCAGCTACAGATACCTAGACTGTAGCACTCTATTGCAAGGGAATCCTTGGCTCCACGTGGTAGAGAGCTAGCTATGAGCCCAACATGGAAGGGTCAGGGGCTAGGCCCTGAGTTCAAGATTCATGACCCAGAAAAATAAACCCAAACAATTGTCTGCAGGAGACAAACATAATTTTGGCCCGGACGTGGGGACATATCTGAGCCTCAAGTTTTTCTATAGCACAATTATCTGACTTGTGGAGCTCTTACAAGGACCAGATGAAAGTAGGACTCAGCACACGAAACCTCATGAAGGACTCATCACATAGCTGTATCCCACACAATGTCATTAGAATTAGGGTGCTTTCATCAATATCACCATTCTTTCAGAAACACGTTACAAACCATACAAAGCTCACATCTAATGATTTAGAGGGGTTTTTTGGGGGGAGGTGGAGTCAGCCACGGGGATTGCATTGAAAGCCTGGTTACAGTCCTAAGATCTTTTGCTCAAGGCTAGAGCTCTACCACTTTGAGCCACAGCTCAGAGTTTCGCAGACTTCCTGCCAGGTCTGGGTTTTAAACTCACCAGTGTCAAATCTCAGCCCCTAAGAATCTTGGATGACAGGGGTGAGTGAGCCAGCAGCATCTGCTTCTGTGCAGCTGGGTTGCAACGGTTACCTCTGGCTAATTCAGGTGAGACAGCACCTGTCTGCACCAGACTGCAGACTTGCTCTGTGATGAGGTATTTGCAGTGATATCCTTATATAGTTCCAGTCAGAACATTCTATTTTTTTGGTGCCATTTCTGGGTCTTGAGTTAGAGTTTTGACACACAGACTCTAAGCTTTCATGCTCAGTTAGTGCTTGAGCAACAGCACGACTTCTAGATTTATCTATGCAAACAGTAGTGAGGAATTGACCCTAGGACTTTGCATGAACTAGGCGAGCACTCTACCACTGAGCCCCAGTAGTGACAAGTGTATAAACAGATAAATGTGTAGATTGGTAGATAGATAGATAGATAGATAGATAGATAGATAGATAGATAGATAGATAGATAGATAGATAGATAGATAGATAGATAGATAATGGATGGATGGATAGATAGATGTAGATGCATAAAACAAGAGACATGTCTGTATACTATGAAATTGCATATACAATATTACTACCGATTATTGGCAATTAAATTATTTCTTGCTTTTTTAGCTATCATGGTTGAATACATAATAAAGGATTAATTGAAAATTAGTCAATGTAGTATAATTGTTGTGTATAATTTTATAATCATACACTAACTACCAACTTAATTGTTACTTTTATATATTTATTTATTTTGGTCGATTGTGGGGCTTGAACTCTGGGCCTGGGCGCTGTCCCTCAGCTCTTCAGCTCAAGGTGAGGGCTCTACCACTTGAGCTACGGCTCCACTTCCAGTTTTCTGGTGGTTTATTGGAGATAGGAGTCTCACGGTCTCTCCTGCCCGGGCTGGCTTTGAACCGCGATCCTCAGATCTCAGCCTCCTGAGTAGCTAGGATTACAGGCGTGAGCCACCAGCGCCCGGAAATTGTTACTTTTATAACATTCCATTTGTATGGATGTATATGGGAATGGGTTTCTTAGAATCTCCACCATTCATTAGTGGCAATCCCGGCATTCGACCTCCAGAACTAAGTTGCCAGTTTCGGTATGGCTTCCTTAATAGCCTGCCAAACATCAACAATGCAAGGTCATGTACACTTTCTAGGACTTGTCATTTAGACCCAGGATGGTCACAATACAAAGGGAAAAAAAAGTAAAACCACCTTCTTGAACTTCTCAGTTTTATGCTTCTCCTTTTATTTTTATTTTTTTTGCCAGCCCCAAGATTTGAACTCGGGTCCTCGGATACAAGGTTCTGCTGTTGCAGAAATGCCAAGACCTGAGTGCAATCCCTGTGCTCGGCTAATAATAATAATAATGATAATAATAATAATAACAACAATAAAGCCCTGGTTTGGAATTTGCACCATTTTCATGGCAGGCCTTGTATTTAAACTCAGGGTATGGATAACTTTGTGGCACTGTAGGTGATGGGCAAAGGCTCACCGTGCTTGAAGACAAGAAATTCAGAGCAGTTCTCAGGGCCTGAATAGAAGCCCCAGCACTGGAAAAATGAATATTAATATATGAGATCTATTTACATACATGGGTTTACTGTATATGATGCTTATTACCCTTATTTATTTAGTATTATGATACATATAACATTTTCAATTACATCATATCACATAGGATATATCCGCATATGGATTATGCATCATACTGAGACCCAGGACTTTCTCAGAGAAGGAAAAAATATGTCAAAATTGGCTTCTTAATCCACGAATAAATTTTTGGCCATGCTGGGATTTCAAACCAAGGCCTTCAATGGCCAATCCATAAACGGGGTCACAGTCTTAGCACACCAGCCTCCGGCAAACTGAGCTGCCAGGAGTTCTGAGGACCTGTGATCAAGCCATAGGAGTGCCTTATAGATTGATAGATAGATATGTATATATATATATATATATATATATATATATATATATATATATATATATATACATATACATATATACATACATACAGAGAGACTTATCGGTGCTGGGGTGGAACCTGAGCTGAAATTGTTGTATTCAATGACAGTGAGCTTCCTCTGCACCACAGTGACACAGAATTGCCCAGGCCCTGAGTTCAAATTCCAGGCCTTCCAGAAAAATGGTGTTAATTCCAAGCCAGCTTCTTAATTTTTTTTTGTCCAGGCCTGCGGATTGAACTCAGCTCATGGCAACTCTGCCTCAGTTTCTATCATCCTAGGCTGGGGTGCAGCCTCTGGACCCATAGCCGATCTTGAGATCCTAGGACCCAAGTTCAAATCTTGGGACTCGCAAAAAAAAAAAGGAGAAGTGGTGAGAAGGTGGCTCAGTATTAGAGTGCTTGCCTTGCATGCTGAAGGCACTGGGTTTGATTCTTTAGCACCACATAAACAGAAAAAAGCTGGAAGTAGTGCTATGCCTCAAGTGGTAGAGCAATAGTCTTGAGCTGAAGAGTTGATGGACAACACCCAGATTCAGAGTTCTGGCCTCAGTGTGGTCTTGTTTGTAAACATTTGGGTAAATGCCCAAAAGTGGGATTGCTGGATCATAGGGGAGATCTATGTGAAGTCTTTTGAGGAACCTCCATACTGCTTTCCAAAGTGGTTGAACAAGTTTACATTCCCACCAACAATGAAGTAAGGTTCCTTTCTGTCCACATCCCCTCCAGCATCTGTTGTTCTTAGAGTTCTTGATTTTTGCTGTTCTAACTGGAGTGAGGTGATATCTCAATGTTGTTTTGATTTGCATTTCTTTTATGGCTATGGATTTTGAACATTTCTTCATGTGTCTATTGGCCATCCTTCTTTCTTCTTCAGAGAAGCTTCTCTTTAAGTCTTTCGCCCACTTATTTATTGGGCAGTTGTTTCTTTGAGGATTTGTTGTTGGGTGGTTTAATTTTTTGAGTTCCAAGTATATTTTAGATATGAGACCCTTGTCCGTTGTATGGCTAGTAAAGATCTTCTCCCAATCGGTGGGCTTTCTATTGATCTTGTTAGCTATGTCATTTGCCCTGCAGAAGCTCTGCAACCTTATGCAATCCCATTTGTCCAACCTTTCTTAGATTTGTTGTGCTTCCGGGTCTCTATTCAGAAAATTTCGGCCTGAGCCAAGGAGACCTAGGGTTTCTCCTATTCCATCCTGTAATATTTTCAGAGTGTCTGCGTATAGTTCAAGGTCTTTGATCCATTTGGAGTTGATTCTGGTGCAGGGTGATATATAAGGATCTAGCTTTAGTTTTCTACATGTAGTTAGGACTTGGGAAAATCTTACTAAGTAAAATAAACAAGCAATAAAGAAACAGATTTCATGGTTTTCCTCCTTTTTAATAAGTAGGAAATGTCTAGGATAGTCCTAGCAGATGAACAGAATTTCTCAACAGCTATGTATATATGACCATATAAGATGATGCTGAGCAAAATGAACTCCTGGATATTGAAATAGAGGTTTTTCTTTGTGGTTGTTGTTTTTAATGTACTATGTGATTTCTTTTTTCTTTTGTGTTTTCCCCTATGGTTTATCCCCTGCTGTATTTGATTTCAGTATCCTGTGCATTGTATATACATTTATTTTTTTTCTTTTTTTGGGTCCGTTCGTGGGGCCTGAACTCTCGGCCTGGGCGCTGACCCTCAGCTCTTCAGCTCAAGGCTAGCACTCTACCACTTGAGCCACAGCTCCATTTCCGGCTTTCTTCTTTTTGCTTATATGGTGCTGAGGAATCAAACTCAGGCCCTCAGGCATGCAAGGCAAGCGCTCTACCACTGAGCCATCTACCCAGCCCTATACATTTATCTTAATTTGGCAAGGGAAAAGGCATAACAAAATGGTGAAACAAAGGACAAAGGGCAAACCAATGCAATAGCAATACTCACAAGACAACATGTTGCAAATTTACATTACAACTTGTCAGGAGTATTGGGGTGAAGGAAAAGTCTGAGAAAAATGAGGGAGGGTATAAAAAGTTCTACATGTTACGTATTCACTATTTTACAATTACTACGACCCCTTCTATATATGACCTTGACAATAAAATTAAATTTAAAAATGAGCTGCATAAAATATAATTTCACTGTGTTGGTATAGTAAATATTATTCTATGTGTATTACCTTTTTTAAAAAATGAACATTTTGGCTGCTAATTTGAATTAATTACCCCTTTCTTTATCAGAGGGACATCAACTGGAATGTTATCAAACTATACAATGTTTTCAGAATATGCTTGCCATTATTTTGAAAAAAAAACATTTTTTAATCTTTTCTCATACTAACTTAGAAAACAGTTCAATTCTAACTTTCAAAACTTACTAATTGTTAAGAGGACAGAATATGTATGGTCTTCAACATGCCTATGACTACTATCTACTCATTTTCAAATTCTGAACATGCCATACCAGAGACATTCAAAAGAGTACCTGTTTGCCTTTTATTTAAATCTGCAATAGATGCAGTTTCCTATGAGGCGTTACATATTTAAAAGTCAACAGAAAAACTCGACACATTCTGGTAGAAGATAAAACTATGAAGTATCTATAATATTTAATTACTCAAAAGCAAACATTTGTTAATCAGAGTAAGCTATTATTTCTATGGCAATCAATCCCAATTTTTATTCCATAAAGTCATCCTAGACCAACAGTTTCCAATTTGTAAGGTGCATCTTAAAATTTCCTAAATTCACATCATGACTGGCTTATCACTATTGTGAAAAAATACTACACTTCTGCTAATATAATGCCCTTCGTCTTGAAGAAAGAACACTATACTAAACTTTGCTGCATCATTTTCCCCCAGTGGTATTCTTGAGATCAGAACACTTGCAAATATTATTTTTATTTTATATTTATTTTATTATATATTATCCATCATAGATATTCAGGAGATCTGAATATCTGAATATTAAGATCTGAAGATTATGGTTTAAAGCCCACCCAAGAAAGAAAGCTCCTTAAATTCTTATCTCCAATTAAACTGCTCATGAAAATCTAGACAGACGTGGCACTTAGGTTCAAATGTTAGAGCAGTAGTCTTGAACAAAACAGGCTCAGGTACAGTGCCCAGACCCAGAGGTCAAGCCCTAGGACAAAACAAACAAACAAACAAAAAAAAAACAAAATAAATTCAAACGCCAAACCTTGCATTTTCTCATTTTATACAGAGGTAAATATTTAAGGAAATTTCTTCCTGTGTTTTGTATAGGTAGAAGAAAAAAGATGTCACACAATTACTCTCTTCATACTATGTTACACCAAAATCTCAAAAGATTGCTCGATTTCTAAATTTATAAATTAATATCAACTTGTTGGCAACTTTGTCTAGATTATTCACAGTATCATGTTACACATGAACTGTTGGAATTGTCAATTAACTAAGTTCTAACTATATCTCGTTTGAAAGAATATTCTAGGCAAATAGAATGCCAGAATCATTTGTGAATTTCTAAATTAAATCTTCTACTTGAAAAGAATTTTGTAGTATCCTATCGAATAGTAAATTACAAACAAAAATATTTATTTTAAATCTAAATTCTAATTTAGCCAGGTATACAAAGTCCTACATTAAATGAACTTTCCTATTTCTCCAGGCTTAAACTTTTGTAATCCTTCATCATTTCTTTGGAATCTAACAGAATGATGCTTACTTTTTCAAATTTTTGGTTGGGAATCATGAGTTCTTTAGCATCTAGGAATGTTCTGTAATGAAGACAACATTTAAAACACAACTGAAGATTATATATTAGTTACATTTCAATAGGAAACTTGACTTCTTAAAACATAATGACAAAATTAGCCCAAACTTCCAACTGTGTTTGCCTTCCTTGTTTATTTTTTATTCCATCCTTGGTTTGTTTTATTGAGACAAAATTATACTACCTAGTCCAGGGAATGTATTACTATGTAATTCCACTTTCTAATCTCCTGTCTTATTCTGAGTGCTAGAATTCCTGGCTTGTATCACATTGTCCTACCATTTTTTGTTGGTTTATTTAGATACAGACTCCAATAACATTTCCACTAGACTGATGGCTCAAACTGTTCATGTACTATGTTCAAAGCTATTCTAATATTTGACACAGGTTATGAACATTTTCAGATGCACCTGAAGGGATCTCTGATTCCTTCCTCCATGGATATGATCCCTTTATTAATGATGACTTGATTTTGTATCTCTGACCCCTACCTATATAATATTCTCAAGCTTTTTGGGGGAATGTTCCCTTAAGGACTTTCTAATATTAAAAATTATCACTTGATTCTAGTCTTACTCAGGAAATATTTTCTATTATTTTCTAACTTTTTTACACATTCTGAGAGTTGTTTCTTATGTGTGTTTGAACATATATGTGCCTTTATATGTGCATATTTGTACCTATGTATGCAAAAACCTCAAGCTGTTATTCAGCAATCTTGCTGAATTCCATCACTTGAGCCATTCTTCCAATGTAGCTTTTGACTAGTTAATTATAGATAGTGTCTCAAAGACTGTTATGCCCAGGCTGGATGAAAACTGAACTTACCGGTCTCCTTTACATTATTAGGTTTTATTTCTCCAGGAGTATCAACTCTTAAACTACAAACATTTCTGTGAGTGTAAAATCTAAGCTGTAGCCCAGATTTTTAACTCGAGTTCATATAAAGATAGATGGACATACACATTACATTTGCTGAGTGTACACTGTTAGAAATATGATCCTAAGCAAGGTTCCAGTGGCTCATGCTTATAGTCCTAGCTACCCAGGAGGCTGAGACTGAGGATTGCAGTTTAAATCCAGCATGGATAGGAAAGTTTCTGAGGCACTTATCTCCAATGAAGCACCAGAAATTTGGAAGTGGTGCTGTGGCTCAAGAGGTAGAGCACAAGCTTTGAGCTGAAGAGAAGAGGGACAGTGCCCAGGCCCAGAGTTCAGGCCCCACAACCGGACCCAAAAAAAAAAAAAAAAGAAAAAAGAAAAACAAAGAAAAAGAGAAAAAGAAATGTGATATTAGCCACCAGTTCATTGCTAGTATAATTCCTGCTCTCTCAACATGGCCTTTTTTCCAGTTAAGTCCATGCTATTATATCTAACTTGCTTGGAACCAGAATTATTCTTCCAATCTACTTTTTTTTTTTTTTTTTTTTTTTTTACAAATTTACATGATTAGCTAGCATATTTAGAGCTAGTAGAAGAAAGAGAGGGGCCTTATCCTTCATGTTCCACTTAGGAATAATGCTTTCTCTACATCATTCCCATAGATCTAAATACTGGCCTTGGCTTTATTGTTTCAAAGTTGTCTTATTTGCAGAGTCTTCTATGGTGCATTGAACCATTATACATGAACATAGAACTTCTCTTTCTTCTATTCCTATTGTTTCTCCTTCTATTAACTTATGTAAACTTGGGAAATAATGCACAACACACACACTCACAAAAAATGTTTCTGAGAACCTTCTTCCCACTTAAAATTGGTCTTAATTTACAGAGCACTTAGGAAATTTGAAGTTAATGTACTCCAGGATAACTTTTTTTTTCGTTTTTTATTGTGAAAATGATGTACAGAGAGGTTAGAGTTACATAAGTAAGTTAATGAGTACATTATCTAACAAGCATTGTTACCTCCTCATTTGCTTTTCCCTTGCCATCCCTTTTCACCCAACTGTCCCAAATCTCCCCTCCCATCCTCAAATTGTAAAGTTCGTTTTCAACATAGAGTCTTGATCGTCTCATTGTTACAATGGGTCATACTGTGTCTTTGTTTCAGAATTTTATTTCCTTTCCACTCCAACAGTAGAAAAACGTATATGCAAGATGCAAGTCACCAACATCAAATACAGTGAAAACAGGTTATACCATGGAGGAAGAAAATAGAAGATAGATAAAAAAAAAATCACAGCATGGTAATAAAAGAGTTCCTGCTTGACTTTACTCCCTGCTGCCTCTGACTGTCTCCAGGGCTAGAGGAAGCTGGGGAATGGGCAAGTGGCACACTTACCTTTCCTTGGACCCAGTCCGTCTTCCACGGGATGGACCAAGACCCAACATCTGGCACCCAACATGGGGCACGAAAGGAAAATATTCTAGCCGAGGTTAAGAGGTCTCTAAGGGTAAGTGAAATCGTTAATATGGGTAATGCTATCTCAGAGAAGGATAAGGAGGGGACAACATTAGGCCTAGTGGAAGTAAAAGAAGACTTGGGTGCCCCTGACAGTCCTAGGCCCTCACCCTATTCCCACAATTGGGGGGAGGTACAGTGCCCTATGCAGCCTTACAGAGGGACCTGGGAGATTTGGACCCCTACAGACCTTCCACGGAGAAGCCGAGGGCTAGGGAAATAACCTATGCTGAGTCTTAACCTGTTAAGGAAAGGCCACCAGGGAACCTGGACCCTGGGCCAAAGGATTCACTTCCCCAAGCGTATTCAGTCAATCTGGCACCAGGAGCTAACAGAACCTTGGAATGTTATCCATGGGAAGCCCAGGATATTAAACAGCTCTGCAAGCCAGTGGTAAAGGATGGTCCGAACTCTCCTTGGGCCCAGACCCTATTACAGGACATTGCTTATTTTCAGTGTGTCCCTAAAGACTGGCTAGATGTGGCCAAAGCTGTCCTCACTGGTTCTCAGTTTATTACATCGTGTGCCTTCTTTAAGGAGAAATGCAGAGGGCAGGAGGAGAATACCTGGGAGGCTCAACCCACAATACCGATTACTTATGCCATGTTAACCAGGACAGGGGAAGGGTACTCCACCAGCATCCAGCAGGCCACAATACCAGGCCCATACCGTGACCAGGTGAGGTAGGCAGGACTTGCCTAGTGGTACTAATTGGATGAAGGGCTCACTGAGTTCCCCATAGCAGGAGTGAGACAAAAATTGGGTGAGCCTCTACCTGATTTTATAGACCGAGTCCAACGAGTGTTCACCACAAGTCGCCTGCAAGGGACATCCAAGATCAGTTTGTAAAGCTACTGGTTTGGGAAGGGATGAATTCAGACCACACAGCCTGTGTGGGATTGATAGAGTGTTCCCTGAGCCCATGGGTGGTGGCCTCGCAGGATGTGGAATGCAACAGCCCCAGTCCCAATCACTATCTTTACCTTTACAGGCTCAGACATCTGCAATGTCTGAGCCTATTACCCAGGCTGTGGCAGCCCAGGGCCAAGGAACCACAAGGCCATCAGGGAGAGGGACATGTTTTAAATGCAGACAGGAGGGCCCTTTTAAGCGGGACTGTTCACACCAATCCACCCTGCCCCTCAACCAACTGGCCCGGGGGGGGGGGCAAACCACCCCCTACACCCTGCCCCAGGTGCAGGAAGAGGTACCATTGGAAAAAGGATTGTCAATCCAAATTTGATTTAGATGGGAAGCCTTTAAACTAGGGGAGGGGCATCCTCCAGCACGAGTAGCTCAAGGTGGAACCCCCTCTGCTGTAAGGTCCAGGCAGCCTCATGTCAGGATGACACAGGCCCATTGGACCATCCCCCGGGGAACGACTCCGCCCTAAAATGAGTATTTTCCTAGGTGTAAAGCAGTTTTACTGCCTAATTGACTTGAGGACAGATTGAACAAAGAGTCAATTGCCCTTATGAAATGGACTAGCCTAGATGGAAAGCAGGGAAAGATATGCGCTTTAGTGGCACAAAACCTCATCGCCAATTTACTAGGGCAAGACACATGGATGCTGTGGTCACTACAGACCATCGAGCATCCTATGATGATATCCTGGATGGCGAAGAAGCACAATGGCTTAAACATGATCTAGAGGGAGTTAAGAAAAAGGATTTTTTAACTTTCATAAGTACAGAGAAGAACATAAGGGACCCACTTGGGTGCACCCCCAATCCTAAAGGCAATTGTCCCACAAATATCTCCCATTAGGTGGAAACCGAGAAGCCCTATTTGGGTGGAGCAGTGGCCATTGACCAAACCTAAACTTGTAGCACTCCACCTTTTGGTGGAGGAACAGATAAAACTTGGGCACATACTCCCTTCTGTGAGTCCTTGTATTTGTTATCCAAAAGGCATCTGGGGCTTGGTTCATGCTCCAAGATCTATGTAAGGTAACTGAAAGGATGGACCTTGTAGGAATGCCCTAAGAGGTATGCCCTGGACTCCTGCTTCAGAATATACCTTGGTTGTAATTGATATTAAAGATAGTTTTTTTTGATACCCTTGCATCTGGATTACTGCAAGAAATTTGCCTTCTCCATCCCTTCTCTTAATATTTTCCCATCCTGATCGGTAGTTTGAATAGAGGGTGCTGCCACAGGGAATGGCCAACAGCATGGCCTTTTGCTAACAATACTTGGCCACACTTTTAGGGCCTGTGCTGTGTTCAGACACCTCTCTTGCCTATGCCTACATGAATGACATAATTCTGAGGCACCAAGCCCTGGGCCGCCTGGAGGGCCTTCTAGCCCATGTTCTCACCATATTAAAAAAGGAGGGTTTTCCAATAACCCTAAAAAAATTTCAAAAAGTATCTCCTGTTAAGGAGCTCAGATCCCAACTTACTTGACTCAGGCCAGCCCCCTTAAGCCTTGGCTGGATATTCCAGATCTCTGCCCCTAACCCAACTTCAAAGCCTTTTAGGAGAAATCAATTGGCTGTTGCCATGGGTTCTCATCCCTAAAGATAGTCTTGTGCCTTTATTCAACCGACTAAAAGACAGGACACCCCAAGAAGTTATTACAATTACAAACAACCATCGAGCAATATTTTTACAGTTCTAAAGAGCCTTGGATGAACTTTCCCTGAAGAGGTATTCTATTCTTAAGCCCATTTCACTCTCGTTGTTTGCAGGTGTTACATTGATTTCTGCAGTTTTAAGTCAAAGGGGGGGGGAGCCATTAGAGTGGTTTCACACTCCCCTGGGGGGAACACCTCGGTATACTCTAAGGCAGAACAACTTGACGATGCTATTGTCAAGGGAAAGACCCAAGCCCAAATGCATTATGGCCTTGATCCTCACTCCATTGTTTTTTCTTTTCGGATGGCAGACGCTGAGTACTCACTTGAGCCAATGCTCAACCTGCTCTCTCCCTGGAAGGATTTCTAGGTCAAATTGACTGCCATTATGTGTCATCTAAATGGACAGTCATGTTATGGCGACTTCCCCTCATAATGCCTTCTCTATTTTCTCTACACCTATTCCTGGCGCCCTACATGATTTTACTGATGGAGGTAAAACAGGCTCTGCATATGCAGCCTTTGAGGAGCAACAAAAGATCCCAAGCCAACAAAGATTTCAACCTTGTCAAGGGTCAGCAGAATAAAAAGAAATGTTTGCAGTAATTATGGCCCTTCAAGACATTCAAAAACCCTTTAATTTGTATTCTGATAGTTTATATATGATTAACTTGCTCCCTCATATTCCCCAGGCACATATTAAACTGGATGGAAACCCTATTTTTCCCCTTATGGACACCCGTAACGGCCTATTAGATGTATGGAGAGCCCCTATTCATATTCAACATTTGAGAGGGCATTCAAAACTTCCTGGGTTTTTATCCATGGGCAATGATTGGGCTGACCAGTTAGCTACTGGCCCACAAGTTTAATGTTACAAGAGGCCACCCGTTTACATGATTTAACCCACAATAATTGGAGAGGTTTTCAACATAGATTTCCTCAGATTCCTGTAAAGGACTTCAAAAGGATAGACATACCTGTAAAACATGCCAGCCCTTCTTTTTTTAATTTTTTTAATTTTTTTAATTTTTATTTTTTGTGAACACACTGTACAGAGGGGTTACAATTACATGGGCAGGATAATGCGTACATTTCTTATCAAGCATTGCAGCCTCCTCCTTTGTTTACCCTTCACATCCCTTCCCAGCCTCCACCCCACCCTCCCCCCACCAAATCCTCCCTGCTTTCCCCACTTCCACCAACTTTGTAAAGCTCATTTTCGAATGACAACTTGTAATTCTCATTTTTGAAACAGGTCCACCTGTATCCTTAAACGAATTGTTTATCCCCATCTTCTCTACAAGTTATACTGACATAAAATATAGTGAAAGCAGGGGTTATACTGTGGGGGAGGGACATACAAAGCTACAAAGCGATAATCTTATAAATGCGTTAGAAACACATGCATGAAAGAAAAAAAACATTAAAATACATATCTAAGGATTCATTTTCCTAACATCACATTATCTGACCTTTTCCACTTGACGCATACATATACTAGATATTGCAAATAAGGGAAACCTTGGGACCTATGTTTCTTTGGGCTTGGCTTACTTCACTTAATATAATTTTTTCCAAGTTTTTCCATTTCCTAACAAATGGGGCAATGTCATTCTTCCTGATGGAGGCATAGAATTGCATTGTGTATATATACCATATTTTCTTGATTCCTTCATCTACTGAGGGGCATCTGATCTGGTTCCATATCTTAGCTATGGTAAATAATGCTCATGCCAGCCCTTCTTAAAAGTACCCCTGCTACAACCAGAGGCCTCAAACCCAATGTCCTTTGGCAAACTGATGTGACTCATTTCCCAGACTTTGGTAAGCTTCAATATATTTTTGTTTCTATAGATACCTATTCAGGAGCATGTTGGGCCACAGCACATACAGGAGAAAGAACTAAACATTCAGAAGCACATTTTCTTCAATGTGTTGGCACCTTGGGTCTACTAACACAAGTTAAAACCGATAATGGACCTTGTTTTGTTAATAAAGCAATGTCAGAGTTCTTTGACAGATGGCATATTACTCATACTACAGGAAATCCCTATAATCCCCAAGGCCAAGCAATCATAGAAAGAAATCAACAATGTCTTAATGAGCAATTAGTAAAACAAAAAGGTGGAGATAACCCCCATATATAGTTACAGATAGCTTTGTTTACCATTAACATTTTAAATTTTTCAAAGGGACAATTGAATCCAGATTTCAGAAGCACTGGGGACAACTAAATCCTAAGCCCCAAGTGAAAGTCAGGTGGAAGGACCCCCTGACACAACAATGGAGCGGACCTGACCCCCTAGTTATCATGGGCAGGGGATTCAGATACGTTTTTCCCATAGGGGAGACAGCCCTCATTTGGATCCTGGCCAGGAACTTTAAGTTTTTACCCATTTCCTCTATAGAGGAAGAAGCCCAAGGATCAACTAACCAACAAGGAAAGTAAAACAGCTATGCTGGTCCATGCTTGTGTTTAAAAGAGGGATAGCTGAAAGGATAATTACTAACCATCCCCAAGGGCAATCAGCCCTTGAGAAGCTCTTGCATTCTCTAACAATTGCAGATGGTGATATTCCAGCTGTTAGCTGTCCTGACCCTCCCAGTCCTGGCAATGGCCCTACGGAATCCACATCAACCTCAATGCGTGACCTGGGCAGTGATCAGCACTGGCAATGGAGAAATCATCAACAGCACCAAAAGAGAAGCTGTCCCTTCCACCTGGTGTCCCTTTGACCTGGCTAGAGGATCCTGGGATGTTGGAGATTGAGACCTCCTTTACCAAGGACAGCCTGAGTGTGAGGGCCCACGAGGATGCACTGTGCCTCATGTATGGTACCCCCAATAGCCAGGCTGCTCCCATGCTTTAAAGTGGTCAACCTTATAAGATACTGACTATTATATATGTCCCAGTAGTAATCGAACTGCTTCGGACATTTCTAACTGTGGTGAGACTAACGTTTATTAACTTTACTGAGGAGGGAAAAAGGATAATTAACTCGGAGATGGGCAGGATGTGGGGGTTGCGGTTATATCGAAAAGGATAGAGCCCAAGAGATCCAATGCATGGCTCTCCGTGTCTATTATGATAAGCTCAGTGCTGAAGATTACTCCATACTTAAGGTGAACCACGGAAAGAGGAGGTGCCAATTGGGCGAACCTCATAAGAGGTGCCCTGACCTGAACCTCAGCAAAGAGGTGGGTCTGCCATTAAAATAAAAAGGGAGACTCTGTAGGGCACATGGACAGCAAAGGTGGCGCTGAGAGGCAGTTTAGTTGGCAGAGTCCGAGTTGTTTATGTTAAAATATGACTGTAACACAACCAGGCAAAGTGACATCTGTACTTGAATAGCTCAAAGACAGAAGGGAAAGTATAGAAAGTTTAGGTGAATGATAGGATGACCTCTACAGTGATTGGTTGGTTCCTTTTCCTCCCCTTCCATGCCACTCGATGTTTTGCTTTAAAAATTGCTAGCTGCGTGGGGATAAACGAGTTCCTGCTTGACTTGACTCCCTGGTGCATCTGACTGTCTCTGGGGCTACGGGAGGCTGGCGAATGAGCTAGCAGCACACTTACCTTTCCTCGGACCCCGTCCATCTTCTGCGGGACAGATGAAGATCCAACAGGTAGGGGGAGAACAAAGGAGGAAGCAACAATGCTCAATAGAAAATGTACTCATTACTTTGTTCATGTAACTGTAACCCCTCTGTACAACATTTTTACAATAAAAACATAAAAAAATAATGTAGTGCTCAAAGAAGCACTTTGGGGGTAAGGGAAGGATATCTAAATAGCTGTACAAAATTCTACATTGCTTTTTTTTAAAATGTTCAATATGGAACTGAATAAACATAAGTGCTTCCATTAAAAATATTAAGTCACTGTCTTGGAACTGGGGCCAGTATTTCTGCCATTGAAGGGATTTGAGCTCATTGTCCGGTTAACTCTGTTACACCATTGGTGAAGGGGAAGCTCACTATCCTAGAGGAAAAGAAATTCAAGCTAGAGTTCCCAGGGCCTGCATTGAGGCCCTGCAATGTAAAAAATATTTCTATACATGTGTAACATATGATATATATGTACACATGCATGTTTATTATATATTGATTATTATAATTATTGATTTTGTATTTATTTTATTCATTTCATAGTTTATTGTATTTAGTATTATTATACACATAATATTTATTGTGTTTTGTGCATCTATTATAAAATTATACACAATAAATCAGATCATTGACTTGTTTTTCATCAATACTTTATTAAGTGTTGAGACATGATACATAATTAAATGGAGGCATTAGTCACAGTCATCACATGTTTAGTGTCTCTCCCAAGTATGAGCTTTGTCTTAGTTATCTTTTGACAACTTACTATAGGAATTTATTTAGATGATTTATACTCAGAAGCCTTTTTTTGAGGATAAGCAAGATGTGGGATAAAATTGTAAGAGTGGGGTGGGAATGTGGCTTAGTGGTATAGAGCTTGCTCAGCATACATGAATGCCAGGGTTTGAATCCTCAGTGCCACATACTTAGAAAAACCCAGAAGCTGTGGAGTGGCTCAAGTGGTAGAGCGCTAGAATTGAGAAAAAGAAGCTCAGAGACACTACCGAGGCCCTTAGATCAAGCCCCAGGACTGGCAAAAACAATGGGCCAGATGCTGTTACCTCACTCTTGGAACCCTAGCTTCTCAGGAGACTGAGATCTGAAGACACAGTTCAAAGACAGCCTACACAAGGAAAGCCTGTAGACTCTAATCTCCAATGAATCACTAAAGGACCTCACATTGTGCTGTGGCTCAAGTGGTAGAGTGTTCGCCTTGAGCTGAAGGGTGTAGGGACAGCACCCAGGCTTCAGTCTGAGAAAAACATCTGGAAAAAGAGTGAGGGATAATCAAAGTACTTTTCCTGAGTGAGCAATAATCAAAGTACTTTTCCCATTTGCTAATTATGAGAATATTTTCGGGAAAATGAACATTGATGTACACCAGAGTTGGAGTCAGGGCTCAAGGTTCAAGTATAGCAGATCCATATGCCCAGCCTCTCAGACTCTAACATTATAACCTTGTGTTCTACAGAGTTCTGAAAGGTCCAATATTGAAAGGCATAATTTGCTCCCCCAGCCCTTTGTGATAAGCACTTGACTTCTATTATCAATGTCATTGCAGTTCTGAACCCAGCACTGCACAAGTAGCTCAGGCCCGTCACCCTAGCTCAGGAGACTGAGGTCTCAGGATCACAGGGTGAAGCCAGCCAGGGCAGGAAAATCTATGACACTGTAACTTTCACTTCTGAAAGGTCAGATATTCAAGAGCTTCCTGGGTTTCCCTGGGTGATGAGAGGTTACTTGCACTCTAAATGTTCTTAGAGTTCTCAAGCTATAGAAGCAGGAAAGAAACATTATTGACCCATGCTGGGTTCAAATGAAGTTCTCAGGATCCAAGCCCTAGCCATGTTATCAGGAAGTACTCCATTGTAACACTGTATTTGAAGGACAGAACATAGTTGCAAAAACCGGGCTATGTGAAGAGACCAAGTCCTGTAGGATTAGCAGGCAGAATGTACACACTCAACAGGAAAGTGAGCTGCAAAACCAGTTCATTCATTCAGGCACAACCAGCAATGGGGGGGGCAACTTCAAACATTTGTTAGAGTTACAACAGGGTCAGGCTTTTCTCAGCCTCTTCAAACAATGACTAATTAATCTTCCCTCAGGTGAAGGGATCCTTAGGCTGTCTTTACGTTAATAATGGAGAGTCGGTTTAATGGGGAGAAGGGAGGAACAGAGTAGAAAAACCCTACTCTCTGGTCTTAGGGAGTAAGTTTTTGACTCAGTCAGATTTGAAGGCCCTTCTTCTACCTCTGCCAGTCCATTTTCCTTCCTTCATTCTCCACATCATTAATGCAAATCCCCAGCCAAAGGAGAGGCAGAGCCCTTTCTCTACTATCTCCAAGCACCTGAATTAGAACCTGGCTCTGCCCTCTTGGCTCTTCTGCTGCCTGAGAAGTGGGAGAGAGACAGTCTTCTTGTTCTGTGGTGTGTGATGGCGAAGCTGGTGGCCTAGAGCACTGCAGGAAGCCTCATGATTGGGAATTTTTCCCTTCTTTCCTCCTGAAGTCTAAGACAAGATTCACCTATCATCTTTCTGTCTATCTACCTACCTACCTACCTATCTATCTATCTATCTATCTATCTATCTATCTATCTATCTATCTATCTATCTATCTATCATCTATCTACCTACCTACCTACCTACCTACCTACCTACCTACCTACCTACCTACCTACCTACCGAGTGAGCTAGCTATCTCTTTGTCAGTCCATGGGTTGAACCCAAGGCCTGGGCACTGTTTCTAGCACTCTACTACTTGAGCCATAGCACCAATTCTGGATTTTTCTGTGTATGTGCTACTGAAGAATCAAACCCAGGGCTTCTTGCATGCTAGGCAAGCACTCTCTCACTAATCCATATTCCCAGCCTCCTCATCTTTTTCTTAATGGTAGTTTTTATGTAAGTATGCTACCAACTTATGTCCCCAAGTTTAATTTTCTGAATTCTGGTTATTTCTATGAACCGTGATCTTCTCTTCTCCTGCCTGATTTGTGACTGTTTCTATCTTGGCCTCATAATAAAATTTAAATAAGGGCTGCTGAGAGTTTAAGTGTGCATCATATAAGGACACAGGCCTGGATCCATGGAACAGAAAAGCCATGACCAGAAATGAAGAAAATGATGTGGTATGTGCAACAAGCATATCTGAAAAATAAATCAGTAAATAAAACAAAAGCAATACATATGATCTGTGTGCACTCAGGGAGGTAATATACACACATAAGTAAGTAGGGTACTGGTACATAACTTGGCCTTCTCTTTTTGAATTTGTGTGGCCATCCCAGGGCTTAACCTCAGGGCCCCATGGATTCCTCAGTTGTTTTTCTCAAGGCTGAGGCTCTACCTCCGCCACAGATCCACTTCCAGCCATCTGGTCATTAATTGGATATAAAGTCAACCCAGGCATGCCTGGTCTGTCCTGTATCTCCTGCTCAGCTCTCTCAAAGCTGGAGTTCTGCCCTCTGGACCACTGCTCCTCTTCTGTTTTTCTGGTAGTTTATTGGATATAAGAGTCTCACAGACTTTCCTGCTTGGGCTGGCTCTGTATGGCGATCTCCTGAGGAAGCTTCACGCGGCTTTCCTCACGGATTCGATGAGAAGCCGTTCCACACAAAACCTTAGTCTAAATCTTGGGAGGTACTAGCAAATCAGAAACATGAAGATGCTTCTAGTGTGTTCTAGATACTTAAGGTTAGAGACACATAACACTCATAACTATTAGATTATTTTATAGGCGAAAGGAGCAATGCAGACAGTACTAGGATCACTCCAGCTTTCAGTCCTCTCATCCTGAGACAGTAAATTCCCTGCAGCTCAAAGCTAAGTGACAGAGCTAGCATGAACTGTGGGCATTAGCTCCCAAATCCTATGACAATCATTTCCCACTTTTGGCTTCTAAACTGTGACCAGAGGGGAAAATGAGGAGAGAAAATCTTTCTCAGAGAAAGCAGCTATAAACAACATTGGGTAGTTTACTTATAAATTCAAACTATTGGAATGACCCGGTGAAGAAATTAGGTTGTCCAGATTAAAAAATGAAGAAGCAAAGAAAGGCAGGTGCCAGTGTCTGCTGACTATAATCCCAGCTCCTCAGGTGGATGAGATGTAGAGATTCTCAGTTTGAATCCAGCCCAGTTAGGAGAGTCCTTGAAATGCTTTTTCTAAGAGACAACAGAAAAACCCAGAAGTGGGACTGTGATTCAAGGCTAATGCACTTACCCTTGAGCAAAAGGAGATCAGGGACAACCCCTAGACTCATAGTTGAACTCCAGGACCTGCCCCCCAAAAGGAGCCTTTACCTCCATGTCTTTGTGTATGTATGGATGCATTCTCATTGGTGAAACACCAGAGTAGCTATTATGAATGGCACCAAGCTAGGAAATTTGTTCTCAATTCAGTGATTTCATAGCACAGAGACAGCTTTCATGACAGTGCATGTTCTGGGGATCCCATGAGTGGTCCTAGTGTAGCCTAAGTGATTCTCTGTACCCCTGGCCTGCTGGAAGAAGTCTCTCTCATTGTCTGGACAGGCAGACCAAAGGCCTCAGTCCTGTACAGCTGTGTAACTCCATCAAGGCCAATTAGTGAGGATGAGTGTGGGCATGCTCTGAAGGCCAGTAGAAAAAGGCTTCTTTGTACCTCAAGCTATCTCTGTCCTCAATGATCTGTTTTGACAGGAAGCCTTTATGTGTGCCACCTCCCTTGACAAGCCAAGTTTCCTGCACTTACTCTGCCTTAGGGAGACTATGTTCCCGTGTTCGATACAGTACTAAATGTAAATCAGGAGTCCTCCTGGAACACAATTATGGCGCTGAACCTAATGAAATGTTTCATTGCAGACGATGATGGGGCTATGATTCCTCTCCTTGGTTTCCTGAAGCTTGGGAAATCCAAGCATATGTCGGATATCACAATACTTCCTGTCATATGGGGCTGGTGAAGATCATCAGGTTTTGAAATCTTTGACCGCTCCTAGTTGGATCCTTAGTGGCTAGATTTTGATTGTGAACACAAGGCCTGGGTTCTGGCCATGAGCTCAGAACAGAACTCTATTGCTTGACCATTTTGTATTACAGCTTCACTTCTGCTCTCTCTCTCTCTCTCTCTCTCTCTCTCTCTCTCTCTCTCTCTCTCTCTCTCTCTCTCTCTCTCTCTCTCTCTTTCTCTGGTGTGTGTGTGTGTGTGTTTGTGTATGTGTGTGTGTGTCTCTGTGTGTGTGTGTGTGTGTGTGTGTGTGTGTGTGTGTGTGTGCGCATACACTAGTCCTGGAGCTTGAACTCAGAACATGAGCATTGTACTTAATTTCTCTTGTAAAAATATAGCCCATTCCCACTTGAGCCACAGAGCCAATTCAGGCTTTATTCTTGTAATGTTGTACTGAGTAATCAGTCCCAAGATTACATATATGCAAAGCACTCTACACCTAAGGCACATTCACATCCATTTATTTCAGGTTTGTTAGTATGTTTCTGTCTTTTTGTTTTTGTTGTTGTCAGTTGTAGGAGTTGAAGTCTGAGCCCTGGGTGCTGTCCCTGAGTTCTTTAGCTCAAGTCTTGTGCCCTAACACTTTAGCCACAGAGCCATTTCAGGTTATCTGAGCCTCAATATTCTTGTCTGCATAATCATCTCATATGTTTACTGCATATTGTAGTTAGTGTAGATATTCATTTTGTGTTTTATTTATTGTGTATATTAGTGAGTATGATTATGCATATAACGTTTTTTACATCCTATTACATAGGACATAGATTTGCCTGTGTATTAGACATCATTCCTGAGACCCCGGATTTTCACCAGTTCGGAAAACAAGTGGGACAATTGGCTTCTTCCACCAAAATTAAGTTTTTGGCAGTTCTGTGATTTGAACTCCGGGCCTAGAAGGCCCACTTCATGAATGAGTCAATGTTAGCACACCAGTCTGATGCAAGTGAAGTTGTTGGACAAATTTGAGGACCTGAGATCAAGCCCTAGGATTGGCCAAAATATAAACACATAGATGTGTAGATGCAGTGTGTGTGTGTGTATTTACATATGTATATGCAGCTATAAATGTATACAGAGACAGATAGACATTTATGCAGATCCTAGTACATAACTATATAAAGTGATATCTATATCTGATTTTCATATATTCTATTACTACCAATTATTTGATCTAAAATTATCCCTTCATTAATTGATCACAGTAGAAGACTTAATAAAGTACTAAATTAATTAGTGACTTGAATTTATTGCATACAATCTTATACTAGAATGACTAGCTAATTAGTAATTAGTACATTTCAAACATTCTATTAGTGTTCCTATACATAGAAACATAGGATCTTCAGCAGTGTTTAGGTGCCAGTCCCAGTATCCAACTCAGGGCCTAGGTGTGTGGGTTAGGCTCAGTCTTCACTGACAGCCCACCAGCCTTCAGCCATGCTAGGTCACATTCAATTTTCAAGAGGAGTCATTGAGACCCAGGATGGTCAATTGGAAAGGAAACAAAGGTAAAACGGTTGTGTAAAACTTGCTGTTTTTTTTTCCCTCCTCCATTTGTGTTGGTTTGATGTGTTTTGTTTTGTTTTGTTTTGCCGCCAGTGTCAGGAGTTGAATTCGGTCCTAGGATCCCTGGATCATCTGTGGGTGTAAAAGCTGCACCCCAGCCTAGGGTAATCATGGTTTAAGACATAATAAAATGCTTCCTTGAGCAAAAAGAGCTCAGGGAAAATGTCTAGGCTAACAGTTCAAGCCTCAGGACCTGCCACAAAAAAAAGCCAGTAACTACATGTGTCTGTGTATGTATGCATGTGTTTCTACCGGTGAACATCCAGAGTTGCTATGTTGAAAGCCACCCAGATAGGAAATTTGCTTTGAATAGAATTATTACAGTGCACAGAGAATTCATTCAAGTCAGTGCTGGTTCTGGGGCTCCCCCTCACTGTTCCCAGTGTAGCCTGAGCATTTCCCCACACCCCAGGCTGCTGGAGGAAGTCTGCCTCATTGTTGGAACAGGCAGACAAAAAGCCTCACTCCTGTAAAACTGTGTAAGAAACAATTCATCTGGGGCAATTAGTGTGGGCAGACTCTGAAGGCCAGGAAAAAAAGGCCACTTTGTACCCCAAGCTCTTTCCTCAGTGCTCTTTTTTGACAAGAAGCCCTCATTTGTGCTGCCTCTCAGGTCAGGCCAAGTTCCCTGTACTTATCCTGTCTTTGTTAGACTATGTCCTAGTGTTGAAACAAACTGCTGCAATATATTCAAGAGTCCTTCTGGCAGACAACTGAGAGCTGAACCTAATGAAATGATTCATTATTGGCAATGGTATTTCCCTAGGTTTCCGGAAGCTTGCTAAATCTAAGCTTATGTGTAATATCAGAGTGCTTCCTGTCATGTAGGGTTGGTGAAGCTCATCAGGTTTTGAAACCTTTGACCTCTCCTAGTTAGGCCCTGGGTGGCTAGGTTTCGTGACTGAAAACAGGACCAGAGTGCTGACCCTGAGCTAAGAGCAGAAGGTCTTTGCTTTACCATTTGGTGTCACAGCTTCACTTCTGGTCTGTGTGTGTGTGTGTGTGTGTGTGTGTGTGTGTGTGTGTGTGTGTGTGTGTGTGTGTGTGTGTGTGTGTGTGTGTGTGTGTGTATTTGTGCGTGCACATGTGCACACTCATGCATGCGCTCATGCACCAGTCCTGGAGCTTGAACTCAGGACCTGAGCACTGTTCCAGAGTTTCACCTGTACAAGGATAACACTCTACCACTTGAGCCACAGAGCCACTTCAGGCTTTTTTTCTAGTGATGTGATACTGTGGATTCAAACCCATGGTTTCTTATATGCAAAGCACTCTTCCCCTAAGACCCATTCCCTGCATTCTACTTCAGGTTTCTTGCTTTCTTTTCTTGTAAGTTGGAGGAGTTGAAGTCTGAGCCTGGTTGCTGTCTCTGAGTTCTTGAGCTCAAGCTCTACCACTTGAGCTACAGCGCCCCTTCAGGCTATCTGGTGGTTCACTGGAGATAACCATCTCAAGGAATTTCCTGCCCAGGCTAGCTTTGGACCATTATCCCCAGCTCTCAGGCTCCTGAGTAGCTAGGATGACAGGCCCGAGTCAGTGACGCCCTGCTTCCACTTCAAGTTGCTAAATGGTGTGAAGGATATAAGAGTCTCAGGACCTTTTGTGTCTGGGATAGTTTTGAACCAAGATTGTCTGATCTGAGCTTCCTGAGTAGGCCGGATGACAGACCTCAGCTACAGATGCCTAGGGTCCTTGGCTACACCTCATAGGGCACTAGCCATGAGCCTAACAGGGAAGTATCTGTGCCTAGGCCCTGAGTTCAACATTTACAACAGAGAAAAATAAACCAAAACAATTTTCTGCAGGAAACAACTCATTAGAGTTCAGTACATACATAATTTTAGCCTTAACATGGGGACATATCTGAGTCTTAACTTTCTCATCTGCACAATCATCTTTGTTGTGGGGCTCTTACAAGGACCAGATAAAAGAATGCACCTTGTGAAGGACGCAGCACACAACACCTCATGAACGACTCATCACATAGCTGTATCCCACAAGCTATCATTAGAATTAGGATGTTTTCAACAGTATCACCATTCTTTCAGAAACATGTCACAAACTGCATAAAGTTCACATCTAATTGTTTAGAGGAATGTTTTTTTTTTGTGTGTGGGAGAGTTAGCCACGGGGATTGCACTGAAAGGTTGGGGCTCGATTATATAAGGGACTGCTCAACTTCCAGATTTTTCTGTGCATGTGGTAGTGAGGAATCGAACCTAGGGCTTTGAACATACTAGGGGAGCACTCTACCACTGAGCCCCAGGAGTGACAAGTGTATAAACAGATACATGCGTAGTTTGGTAGATCGATAGATAAATAAATGTATATGTATAAAACAAGAGAGATGTCTGTATATTTATGAAATTGCATATATGATATTATTACCAATTATTAGCAACTAAATTATTCCTTCTTTTTTAAGTATCATGACTGAATAAATAATAAAGTATTAATTGAAATTGGTCAATGAAGTATAATTGTGTATAATTTTATAATATGAAAATCATACACTAACTACTAATTTAATTGTTACTTTTATAGCATTCCGTTTGTACGAATGTAATTTCAGAATGCCTTTCTTAGACCATCCCACCATTCATTAGTGGCAGTCCCAGGATCCAACCTCCAGGCCCAAGTTGCCGGTTTCGGCTATAGCTTACCTAATAGCCTACCAAGCATCAGCAATGCAGGGTCATGTGAACTTTCTGGGCCTTGTCATTTAGACCCAAGATGGTCTAAAAAGTAAAACTACCTTCTTGAACTTCTCAGTTTTAACCTTTTCCTTATTATTTTTGCCAGCCCCAAGATATGAACTCGGGTCCTAGGAAACCAGGGTTGGTGTGGCAGAGGTGCCAAGACCTTAAGCTCAAGCTCCATGCTTAGCAAATAAGTAAATAAATGAATAAATAAGGCCCTGGCTTGGAATTTGCATCACTGTTCTGGCAGGCCTGGGATTTGAACTCAGGGTCTGGGTAACTCTGTAGCATTGTGGGTGAAGGGGAAGCTCACTGACCTTAAAGACAAGAAATTCAGACCAGTTACCAGGGTCTGAATTAAAGCCTCAGCGTAATATTCATATATGAGATCTATTTACATACATGGGTTTAATGCATATAAGGTTTATTACCCTTATTTATTTAGCATTATACATGTAACACTTCATTTATTACATCATATCACCTAGATAATATTTGCATATGAATTATACATTGTACTGAGACCCAGGACTTTTAGAGAAAAGAAAAAAAATCTATCAAATTGGCTTCTTACTTCATGAATAAATTTATGGTCTTACTGGGATTTTAACTCACAGCTTAGAAAGCCAAATTCATAAATGGGGTCTGAGTCTTAGCACACCAGCCTCCAGCAAACTGAGCTGCGAGGAAATTCTGAGGACCTTTGATCAAGACACAGTAGTGCCCAATATACACATTGATAGATATGTATATGTGTGTATATATACATATATATATATATATATATATATATATATATATATATACAGAAAAAGAGGGAATGTGAGGATATTCAATTATTTATATTATTACCAATAATTAGTTATTACATTATGCCACTATTTAATGAAGTATCATGGTAGAATACTTATAAGAGCATTAATTAAAAATTAGTCAATATCTTTTCATTACGGGAATCATACCATGGTGCTAGAATGGAAGACATAAATCTAATAATATTTGTGTGGCATTCTAAAATAGAATCATGAATTAACTGCAAATTTAATTATTTATTTTATAACATTCCATTTGCATTCACAAAAATAGGAATGAGTTTGTCAGGATCTCCCTCCATTTGTGGGTAGCAGACTTAGCATTTGAACTCCAGGACTGGGTAGTTTACTTCGAATTCAAATCATTGAAATGACACCTTGAAGATTTCAGATTGTCACGATTTAAAAAAGAACAACAAGGGCTGGGAAGGTGGCTCAGTGGTAGAGCGCTTGCCTTGCATGCTCAAGGCCCTGGGTTCAATACCTCAGCACCACATAAGCAAAAAGAAAATAGCCGGAGGTGGCGCTGTGGCTCAAGTGGTAGAGCACTAGCCTTGAGCTGAAGAGCTGAGGGACAGCGCCCAGGCCCAGAGTTCAGGCCCCAAGACCGGACCCAAAAAAATAAAAAGACCAACAAGAAGAAAAGAAATCCAGGTGTCAGCGGCTCCTGCCTATAATCCTACCTCAGGAGGCTGAGATGTAGAGAATGCCAATTTGAATTCAGCCACGGCAGGAAAGTCGGCAACACTCTTATTTCTAAGAGATCACAGGAAAAAAACAACACACAATGAATGTCGCTTTAGCTCAAGTTGCAGAGTGCATCCCTTGACCAAAGGAGCTAAGGGACAAGGCCTAGGCTCATAGTTAAACCCCACACTTGCACCCCCCCAAAAAAAAATAGGGAGCAGTAACTCCATGTCTCTGTGTATGGATGGATGATGTATGGATGATGGACATTCAGCAGGTTGCCCATGCCCAGCCACCCCAAACTGGGCCAGCTGGGAAAAATCCTCAGAGTGTACTAAGTCTGAGCCGGCAGCTTGAACAAAGCATCCCTCTGCCATTTAATAACTGAAGCCCCGAAGGCTTTGCCTGGGCTGGTATGTGCAACGGATGCATTATGTTCTAGCTGAGGTGTCCCATTTTGACACCTAGCATCCAGCCACTGCCTCCAGGAGTGGTCGAAGATTCTGGATCTATATTCTCTATCCCTCTGTAGGATGTGAGCCTAGGCCTCTGGGGCCTCGTAGCTCTCACATATTCATCATTCCTCATTGCCAAGTCATAGACTGGTCCCAAATCTTGGCAAAGTTATGAAATAGTCAGCGATTTCTATGCCAAATGGTAAGCCAATAAATCCCACCCTCATAACTCCTGTTACAAGTCAGCCTTGGGCTGTGAATGTGGCTTAGCGGTAGAGTGCTTACCTACTATGCACGAAGCCCTGGGATCAATTCCTCAGTACCACAGAAATAGAAAAAAACAAAAGTGGCACTGTGACTAGCCTTAAGCAAAAGAAGCTAAGGAAAATACCTAGAGCCTGAGTTCATGCCCCAACACTGGCAAAAAATAAAAGGGATCCTGGTGAGACATATTCTTCTGGAACACAGGCGGGCAAGGTAAGAGGAAAGAGTTAGAGGGCAGGTGATTGTGCCTCACCCCAGTAATTTCAGCTACTCAGGAGGCTGAGTTCTGCGTTCTGATCACAATTACAAGCAGGAAAGTCTATATGAAACACTTTTGTCTAATTAAACACCCAAAAAGCCAAATTGAGTTGGGATTCAAGGAGTAGAGTGCTAGCCTTGAGCACAAAAGCTCAGGGATTGTGTCCAGGCCATGAATTCAAACCCCAGGACTGGCATAGACACACAGACACAAACACAGACACAGACACAGACAAAGACACACACACACACACACACACACACACACACACACACACACCAAGATAGATCATTTGTTAGCCTGCACAATTTCCATCTCTATAGGGAAAAAAGGAAGGAAAGACTTGCTCCAGGAGGTGATATAACCAGTGCCAAAATTCCACAGGAGTTCTAAGGCGTGGAACAGGATAGAGAGCCTCAGGCAGAAGGTACAACATGGGTAAAGGTCCTGAGGTGTGGTGTCGAGCAGGTGGTGTGGGTGGAATGGATGTTCTGTGGCTTCAGACAAATCTGGCAGGACATTTGAGTCTGGGTCAAGGTTTGTATTTGAGTCACAGGTAGGGAAGAGGATGGGGTCCCAGAATGAGGCCCAGCGGGAAGATTAGCCTGACTTTTCACCATGGACTCCAGCCATTTCTTGTGGCTAGAAGCCTATTTTTCACAGCTCCTGACATTCAGGCATCTTTGCATTGAGGAGTAAGGGCAAACACAGGGAAGAACTCTTGCTTAAGAAAAGCTTCTGGCCCAATGCCAACAGTGGCTCAACCCCTGTAAATCCTAGCTACTCAGGAGACGGGGTTCAGAGATCATGGGTCAAAACCAGCTCAGAGGAAGAAACTCTCCTTGCCAGTGAACTACCCAAAGCCAGAAATTGTGCTATGACACAAGTGGTAGAGTGCCAACCTTGAGGGAAAAGGTTAGGAGACCAGAGCCCAGCCCTGAGTTCAAGGCCAGTACTGGCACAGAAAAAAATAAAGAAAAGCTTTCAGGAGCTCCTTGTCCACTGTTGTGAAAGGCCAGATCATCAGGCACTGATGGCTCATGCTTGTCCTCCTAGCTACTCAGGAGGCTGACATGTGATGATCACCATTCAAATCCAGCCCAGGAGGATAGTCTGGGGGATTCTGAAACTCCAGAAAACTGGAAGTGGCCCTCTAGCTCAAGTGGTAAGCTGAAGCTAGGTGACAACGCCCTGGCCCACAATTTAAGCCCGATGACCAACAACTGGCCTCCTTGGATCTCACTTTGTGGCTCTAAGCAGAGTATTTTCCAGTGGGCCCCTGAGTTTCTCCCAATGTCTAGGTATCCTACAAGTCTTAAAAGCAGCCCATTTGGAGGCCTTTGCCTACAGATCGAGCCACATTATCAGAGATGTGTACAGCCTTGGGACATGGAGGTCATCGTCTGGCTCATCAGAATGGAATCTGTCATGGGTACAGTGTGGGTCTGAGCAGTAAATCAATGTCTCTGGGCCAGGAGGGGCAGAAGATGGCATGGCAGGTAAAGCCTACTCACATAGGTATCACAAGAGTGAAAATCTGTCGGCACTCCTCGGGTGGGTGTTGAGTTGGGCTCATGAAAGTCTTGTGGGTTCAGGAATCCACAGCTGGCTGACTGGTGCTTGTAGCATTCACTATCCCTGGAGTTCCAGGGCTCACCAGTGCTTGGGGTCCAATGAAGGCCTTCAATCATGGGCCGACTACAAAAGAGCATCAATAGTGTCCTTTCCCTTGGTCCTGTGGCCCTGTGCCCGGATGGAGGAGCAGGTTCCATGGAACTTACTGCCATGGCCCAGACACAGTCAGGGGCTGCTCGGAGTTGATGTGTACTGTAGTTCAAGTGGTAGAGCACAAACTTTGTGCAAACAAGCTAAATGATACTACATAGGCTCTGAGTTCAAGCCTCGGTAAACAACAAACACACACACATGCAAACACACAAGCAAATACACACACACACACACACACACACACACATGCACACACATAAACACACTCATGCACAAAAAAGCACACACAACATTTTTAGCAATTCCCAATGGCTCATACCAGCAATCTTAGCTACTTAAGATGCTGAGCTCATGGGATGGCAGCTTAAAACCAGCCCAGGCAGGAAAGTATATAAGACTCTTCTCTCCAGTGAACTACTAAAAAAGATGAAAGCTGAGCTGTGGTTCAAGTGATAGAGTGTTAGCTTTGAGCAAAGGAAGCTCAGGGACAGTGCCTAGGCCCTGAGTTCCAGCTCTAAGATTTTTTTTAGACACCCTTTGCTTCCACCCCACCCCCAGTCAGGCCATAAATCCAGATTTTGTTCACTTCCACTCCGGCCACTTTCATTGCACTTCCACAAGTGACCAGCCTGTGGCCACACTGGATTAAGAGAACTTTCAACAAGAGGGGCATAGCCAGGTCAAGGCTAATGCCCCAGAACATTGAGGTATTGGCCATACCAGTCTCTCATGCCCCAGTTCCCTGGACTTAGAATCTAAAGTCTGTGCCTCTGTATTCTGAACATCCAGAATTGTCTAGAAGGACCTGAGAGGCCAAGCTGGGGCAGGAAGATAGACTTTCCTGCGACAAGTTACGTTGACATTTCCTAGACACCAATGGATACTCCAAACCACTTTGGCCTCATCTCCCATGTAGCCCCGGACCCTCCTTGCTTGGGAAGCCTTCAGTCAGCTATCAAGTTCAAGTTGGCCAGAGCCACCAGAAACCCCCTTTCCTCCACTCCACTGCCAGCTTGAAGGGAGGGACGTGCAGCCAGAGGCCCAACTGAGAAAAAATCAGGATATCGCATGACTAAGGACCCCCAGAGGCAGGGGAGACCCTATGCCAGTGGGCCCTGCTGGCCCAGAATCCCCTGGAGGTGCCCAAAGATTTGGACAGGCCAGACTTTAGTCCCAAAGTAAAGCTGAAATGCAGGCTTCTGCCAATTTAGGACTCATTGTTGACCTTGATGGGAGCTAAAGGACAAGTTAGGCATGGAGGAGGAGCACTATCCGAGGCAGAAAGAGTCAAACAGGTACCCAGGAAGTGCACAAAGAAAGAAGAGGGAAAACACACACACACACACACATACACATACACACACACATAAATAGCCCAATGCCTCAGCAGTCCCTGAGGACTCTGAACATCCCACCCCCAGAAGATGGCACTACTATCCTCAGAACAACTGTAGTCAAAACTCATGGCCTATCACATATCTGGAATGGCTCATAACAGAGGTTTGAATTTCCTAAAAGTACACACCACTATGCAGAAAACTCATCTACCTTATTTTTGGTTGTCTGTCATGGAGTTTGAACTCTGTGCCTGTGCACAAACCTTCAGCTCTTCAGCTGAAGGTAGGCACCCCACCACTGGAGCCACAGTGCCACTTCTGGCTTTCTGGTGGTTCACTGGAGATAAAGTCTCACAGGTTTTCCTTCACAAGCTGGCTTTGAACCATGATCATCAGATCTCAGCCTCCTGAGTATCTAGGATGACACAGTGTGAGCCACCAGTTTCGCCTGGATTCAGCCACCTTCTTAGACCCAGGGGAAACCCAACTCATCAGGCCACAAACCACATGCAGCCCTTCACTTCAGACTTTGATACCAGCATCCAAAACCATTCTTCCATGGATGGAGAGCATATAATTGACACTAACATCCCACCCCTTCTCCCATTCACCGACTCCCTGCCTGCCACAGGCCACGACCTATGGAGTTCTTGGTAAGACACCACCCACACTACTGTGGTTTCACACTAGGGCAAATCTGGGGATTTCTTAGAAATATCTGTACAGTGAGGCCAGCACCTGGTCTCCCAACCACAGCAACCCCACTACTTCAACATCTCTTTCAAGCAAGGAAGGGGTGTCTTTCTTTCTTCCTCCTTTCTTTGATTTTTGGTTGAGGGGCATGAACTCAGGGCTTGGGTACTGTCCTTGAATTCTAATTTTCCTTAAGGCCAGTCTACAACTTGAACAACAGTACCACTGCCAGTTGCAGATTGGAGATGAGGCTTTCCTGGGACTTTCCTTTCAGGTCTGGGAAATGAAGTCCTCTGGATCTCAGCCTCCCGAGTGGCCAGGATGACAGGCGTGGGATGACAGGTGTGAGCCACCTGCACACGGCTTAAGGTGTCTCATCCTTCAGAATTTCCAGCTAGTCTTCCTCTACACGCTACCACCTAAACACCCCTCTACCTCCCTCAGGGACAACAAAGGGAGGCTCAGAATCTGGGTGGGACCATGGGCATTAAAGGGCCCCCTCCACATCACTAACATTCTCTAAGCTCCCATTTGCCTCCTATGGATGGCCTGGTCGTCCAGGGAAGATCAGACCCACTAGGAGTTCTGGGGCCTTCCCTGTATCCCCCTACCCTACCCAACCAGTACCTGACAATTTCTGGGGGCAGCTGTTCCATGTCCCAGTGGAAGACTTTGGGAGGGTTGCTGATAAAGGGTCCAGGGGTGTCCAGGGCAGAAGGAGTGACCATCTCCCTTCTGTCAAAGGAGGAAACACAAAGCATGGATGATCTATTAAGAACTACAGGGAATAGCCATCCACCGGTCACCAAGGTCCCTTGGAGAGCTGTTTTATGTTGACAGCACTTGGGCTTGGCCTTGGGGCCTGGGTGGTATCCCCGAGTTTCTTTGGCTCCACGTAAGCACTTCCACATGAGCCACGGTGCCACTTCTGACATTTTCTGTGTATGCAGGACCTAGGAATTGAACCCGGGGTTTCCTGAATGCTAGGCAAGCCGTCTACCTCTAAAACACAATCCAAGCCCTACATAGCTGTTCTTCTGTGACCCATCAGGCCTGTCTCCAGACAGTCTTGCACATCTCTACAGTCTTGCACATCTCTACCGAGTTTCTCACCAACAGTCCTGGCTGGAAATGAACACGCTCTGCTATGTAGTCCATCATCTGCGGCAACTTTGCTCTCTGTGTTTCCTGTCAGCTCCTCCTTGTTAAGCAAGTCCCCCTTTTCAAGTGATGCCTCTAAGAATCCCGTTCTGATCACCTTGGCAGAGCTGGAACCTCTCTGCTCTGCAGGCTTCTGGCCTTATCACGCCCTGCCTTCCGTCCAGTGTGGGTTGAGAATGCACAAAGGGGAAGGCCTGGCTTCCACCACCGGATTTCTGAAGGCACTGATACACCACCCAGGGACAGGTGTTGTACCACACTCCGAGATAGGGCCCTCGAAGCTTGGGCAGTCTGTGGGCAACAAGACGGATCCATTTCTTTGTGTGGAGTTGAGCTCAGAATCTGGGAGCTGTCTCTGACTTTTCGGGCTCAAGGCTGGTGCTCTATCACTTGAGTCACAGCTACATTTCAGGCTTTTTGGTTCCATGGAGAGGAGAGTCTCACAGGCTTTCCAGCTTATGGCTGGCTTCAAACTGTGATCCTCAGATCTCAGCCTCCCGAGTAGCTAGGCTGACAGGTGTGAGCCTTAGCCCCGGGTGACGGGCACCAAAGGCTTTTTTTTTTTTTTTTGCTCCTGTTTCAACTAGCAAGCCCAAGTTAAAATAATCGGTTACAGGGCATCAAGATCCTCTCCTAGGTCAGTTAATCCAAGGAGATAAAGTGTCTTTGGAAAAGGCTAGTCTGAATAGGCCTAGTCGTGTGTGGGTGTGTGGGTGTGGGTGTGTGGGAGTGTGTTGGGTATACCTACCCCCATCTCTCTGGTACCTCATCTTTCCAGCAGGGAGTGCATCCAGGATAGTCACCCCAAGGAAGGCGAATGGGGCAGGGTACCTAAGGTCACATCCAGGGAGATGATCCCAATTATGTCCTCTAACGGAACATGCACAGATTAAGGAGAGAAAGAGAAGTTTTGAGAAACATCAAGGGAAGCCCCTTACCTTTGGCTACAAGTACCAGCGAGAAGACTGAATCCATCTGTCTTGGTCGTCAGATAAAAGGTGTACACTGTTCATTTATTTTATTATTATTTTGTTAGTCCTAGGGCTTGGATTCAGGTTATCTCTGAGCTTCTTTTGTTCAAGACTGAGGCTCTACCACTTGAGCCACAGCACCAAATCTGGCTTTTCTGTGTGTGGATTTTGAGGGGGAGGTGGTTCATGGGAGATAAGTATCTCACGGACTCTCCTGCCCGGGCTGGCTCTGAGTCACAACCATCAGACCTCAGCTTCCCAATAGCCAGGATGATGGTCAGGATCCACCAGCCCCTGACCACCCCCATCCATTTATAATCCCTTAGGCCCAGGGCTGAGCCACCCACACTACACCCCATTGTTGGGAGTGGGAAGCAGACATGAGTGGGTTTAACACTTTAACAGCCTACCTATCTTTGAGCATTGTTCCGGGTCAGTCTGATGGCGGCTTCCTCCTTATCCACAGCAATGACTTGGCTCTGTCACAAGAACAAACGTCCCCTGGGAGGTTTCAGGTCTAGGGTCATTTCTCTGCACTCCATTTCCCTAACCGAAATGACACACCCTAGCAAAGAATAGCAGACACTGAATGTTTTCATTGTTTTATACCAGGGTCTGGCCAGGTAGGTGAGGGTGAGGGTTAGAGGCCCTGGATCGTGCTGGGCAGGGGGACAAAGCCTCCTCATCCAATTTCCTTCAATGGTCTATCAGAGGGACTTGGGGAAGGACTCATGGGATGGATAATGAACAACCATCATGGTCTAGCCAGGGCACAGAGGGGCTTACCTCATGAATCTGGTTCAACAGGCTAACCGACACACCTCCTGACCCACAGCTCACATCCAGAATAAGAGGGCCAGCTTGGGTTCCAGCCAGATAGGGATGCTGGGCCACCTCCTCCAGCACCCATTCAACCAGTTCCTGTGTGAGAGAAAGACAGAGAGAGAAAGAAGGCCAAAATTACACTTATGCCAGGTGCCGGTGGCTCAGGCCTATAATCCTAACTACACAGGAGGCTGAGATATGAAGATCATGGTTCATAGCTGGCCCAGGCAGGAATGTCTGTGAGACTCTTATCCTCAAAGAACCACCAGATAACCAGAAGTGATGCTTTGGCTCATGTGGTAGAGTGCTATCCTTGATCTGAGGAGCTTGGGTACAGTGCCCTGACCCAGAGTTCAAACCCCATGAGTGACAAGCAGTGGACTTCCCACCATAAGAAGTGGACTGCATAGCACCCACTGTCCTAGGGAGCATGGCAGAGAAGTCAGGCCGAGCTTCCTGTGTGCTGGGGGTCACGAGTAGATCACTCGGCTTCTCCATGCCTCATTTTCCCCAGCTGCAAAACTGAATAGAGTGAAGGATACCCTTCATCATGGAGATAGGGTAATGATGAAAAAGAACCATGTTTTGTTTCATTATCCCACACCTATTGCATGATTAAGAGCAGACCCCATCTGCCACATCACCTCCTGCTGAGTCTCCCTGAGAGATCATGCCAGGCAAAGCATAAGTTTCATGGAAGCATGCCTGCAGGAAGGGGGTGTTGGTTCAAGGCTTCCTATACACTTGGCTGCACCTTTATTGCCTCTACCTTTATTCTTACTATATTCTTCTTGGCTGTACATTTGTTGCCTTTATTCTTGTTTTGGCTATTTTTCTATTGATCCACGAACAGAGCATGTTGTTTCTTTCCAGTCCAATAGAGACGGCTTCTCTAAATAATAAAGACTAAGACCAAAGTTTAGATGTGGACAATTCCCCAATCAATATATCATCTAATGAGACGTTGCCTCCAGAAACTCCTGCAACTTCAAAAGCAGTTTTGCTGCTCCCTCATAGTAAATATAGAAATTTAAAATTTCCAGATATGTTACAATAGGCAGAATTAATGAATTAAACTAAACCAGAAGGAGTTATCCCAAAAGTATAGAGAGTTCTAGAAAAAGGGATCTCTGATAATAAAAGGAACAGAAAGATTCCCACAACGGTTATGACTAAGTTTGGTCCAGCTTACATTATAGGGAATAGATGGTGGTTTCCCACCTCTTTCATTTGGAAATATGATGGCTGACTTATTAACTAGGAGAAACCATCATGCTTTATTTGTAATTAATCACCTTAATACTAATGAACAAAATCTTGCACTTATGCAAAAACATTGGAGCGAAATTGGATTTAAAGTTCAGCCAAAAGTTAAAAGGAAAGATTTGCTCACAGGCACTTGGAAAGGGCCTGATGAATTTTATCACCTCGGGAAGAGGGTATACATGTGTGTTTCCACAGGATGCCGAGTCACCCATCTGGAATCTCAACCGACTTGTGTGCCCCTACAAAAATAAGAGAAACCCAGGGGGAAAAAAAACAGAAGATGCAAATGAAGAAAGTGATGCAAAAGCACAAAAGTCTTCACCTTTCTCCTCAACAGGCGAAGACAACAAAAGAAGCCCTACCACCAACGTGGGAACAAATTAAGAAGCTCACCCATTCTGCATAGGAGGTTGTGGTTTCTACAGGAAACACTATCACTGTTGAAAATATGTTTCTTGCTATGCTTGCAATTATTGCTGTGCAGGCAGTGTCTGTTTCAGGAGAACAATACTGGGCATATGTTCCTAATCCTTCTCTTCTACATCCCATGTGATGGGGGGATGAAGATATAATACAAGTAATGTCAAACAATAGTGACCTGCTAGGGGGTTTGGAGGACTATTCTAATTCTCATATGACTTCTCAAACAATTAATTATGAATGAATGACAGATACCACTCCAATATGTATAACTATATCAGTAGAAAATCTCCCAGGGTGTTTGCCTATAAACTATAGAACTTTATTGACTGATGCCCTTGGTCAATCCAATGATAAGAAGTTCAAAAAAAAAAGATTGATGTGGGAAATTGGCATGATGACATTAGGCTTTTATACTTATAATGAATCCTTTTTTCATTCCCAAGAGGAATATACATTTAGATAACTGCCTACAAAAATATCATGAAAAGAATCAGTTTGGGGATGCATTAATTACCTCACCAAAATGGTGGGAATGTGGATTTCAAAAGACCTCTTTTTTACAACCCTATGGGGCACCAGATAGTATTTTTGATTTTTTCCATTGCTGACCCTGATTATGATTATGCCCCTACTTAAAACATAATTCATGAAAGTTTAATGGCCATGCTCCTGATACGCATGGGGAACCCCTGAAAAGATGGCTCACTCCAGGGTGGGTGGCTTCCATTTTGGTGAGTCACTCTCCCTTTCACAATAAAACTGGCATTCAGCTGGATTTGTTCAGACTTTTTGCAGCAACAAACATGATTTTACTGAAAAAGCCCAAAGAAACTAAGAGTAATGCAATTGGGGTAAGAGCATGTGTGGGTTATCCTATGGGAATTTTAGCTGGAAAACTAGATAATTTAATTGTAGAGACCGTCTACTCGACCAGCGAGAAAGAACGACCACCACACCAGGAGTCTTCTCAGATCACGCTTTATTGGAGAGCCTTTTAGTTGTAGGAGAGCTTGGGCGCGAGAGAGCGTGCACCCGAAACATGGCCACTTATATAGGGAATTGGAACACGGGTCTTTCTATTGTTGGTCGCCTGCCTTTCACTGTCACCAGGTGTCATGGGATTGGCTGGGGACTCTACCTGGCTCGCGCACGCGCACAGCCCAGGTGTCCCGCCAAGCACTGTCTGGGGTGGTTACCTCAAAGCTGCAAGGGAGTGGGCAGAGTCTCGCCTCGGCTCCCTACAGTTCCCCCTTCTTTGTTTTATGGTGACAGGTAAGAGTAGAGGTTGGGCCTCTGTCTAAGACATTAATGAGAGGACCTTGCACTGGCCTTCGCCTGAGGGGCGCCTTCCCCAGTGATGACCAGGCCCGTCCGATGCCTTTTTTGCAGAGGTGGGATCTTGGGCATCAACCCACTTGCAACCCAGCATGCTCTTCTTGAGTAGATGAGAACCATCTCCTCAAGTGCAGTGCACTTGCCTTGCACCCTGTCCCAAATTGCAAATTGCATACCTGTCCTGGTGCAATGGGATCCCCTGATCCCTCGGGGTGCTAAGGCTATGCAGAACGGTAAGGCTTAACTGCCTCTTAGGGCCGACAGCCAAATCTGGGGTGAGGATCCACTCTCCAAAGCGGCTAATGCTTGCAAGATAACAACCTTGTCCCTTCTGGTTTGGGCTCGAAGGCGACAGACCAACCATAGGCAGACCACGCATCCTCCTAAGCAGCAGGCTAAAAACATTCCGACTCCCACCCACTCTTTGGAAAAGGACACCGCAGAGGCAATCCAGTCAGTAAATTGTAACAGCCCACAGCATCATTGGTTTAGCTATCACAGGGATTGCTCTTAGCACTGTTGCTAACAGCAGGAAGATCAGCTGCATCTTCAAGAGGGGGTTCTGCTGCAGTCTCCACCGGCCTGGTCAGTCTCGTTGGCACCCAGTGAGGTACTTCTTGACTCTGTGGAAAAACACAAACAGCTCCCCTGGATCTCGTTATTACCGGATCCGGTCCATACCATTTATTATTAATAACATCCTTCCACATAACCATGTCTTTAGTATCCATGGAGTCTCTTGTCATATGCCGATCTGTGGCAGACTGATCGTTGTCATTTAGAATTAAAAAATTAAGGGTAAAGAGCGCAAGAGAAAGTCTTTCCCTGGGGGACGCGGACTCAGCAATTCCCCCTTTTTGCTTTTGAAGCATTTCTTTTATGCTTCGATTAGCTCTTTCCACTATACCTTGTCCTTGAGGATTGTAGGGCAATCCGGTGGTGTGGGCAACCTGCATTTGTGCGCAAAAGGCGCAAAAACCATGGGAAGTATAAGCAGGGCCATTATCTGTCTTAAGTCTAAGGGGCTTTCCCCAAGCTGCCCAAGCTTCTAAGCAGTGTATTCTGACGTGAGACACCTTTTCTCCTGCCAAAGGTGTGGCATGAATGACACCAGAAAAGGTGTCCACAGACACATGTAAATATTTCAACTTACCAAATTCCGTCAGATGAGTAACATCCATTTGCCATAGGGCGTTTGGTCTCAACCCCCTGGGGTTTACCCCCACATGGGGAGGATGAAGAAAGGTAACACAAGATTTACAGGCTTTAACAATATCTCTTGCCACATGCCTGGACAAATTATATCTTTTCCTGAGGGTATTAGCAGGTACATGATACAATCTATGAAAGTCTTTTGCCAATTCTACAGGATCAGCAGCAACCAGAGCCACAGCCCAAGTTGCCTGGTCCACCAGGGCATTACACTTTGCCATCGGGCCCGGCAACATAGAGTGGGAACAAATATGTCCAATATAAAAAGAGTGTTTTCTGTTTAAGATAAGGGATTGAATCTGTAACAAAACATTAGAAATTGTACTGGCCTGCTTAACTGAAGCAGCAACTTCAAGAGAAGCAACAGCATTTACAACATATAATGAATCAGAAAATAAATTAAAAGGTTGATCAAATCTTTTAAAAACTTCAAGCACAATTAAACATTCAACAGCCTGTGGGGCATTCGGCCGAAAATTAAAGACTACCGGCAGTTTGTGTCCTTGAACAAAAAAGGCACATTGTCCAGATTTTGATCCATCCGTAAAGATGGTCAGAGCATCAACCAAGGGCTCCTTTGAAGTGACAACAGGAAAATACACTAAATTTTTGTTAACTATGGCAAGCAGAGGATGCTTAGGATAATGATTATCAATTACATTTGGAAATGAGCAAACAAGAATTGCCCACATATCCACTGTGGCTGCTAAAATTTCAACTTGTTCACGGGTGTATGGAATAATTAATTTATCTGGAATTTTTGCAAAGTGCATCAAGCAATACTTTATACCCAAAATTGCCTTTTTTTACTTTTTTTTCTCTTTTTTTTTTTTCAGACCAAAATTGCCTGTTTAGCCACTAATTCAGGAAAATATTGAAGTTTTTGCTCCCACAGAATCATAGCATTAATAGTTAGCCTTTGAAGCAAGGCAGTGGTATAATTGGCCATCACTCCATAAGTCCTGACTGCCTCAACTAAATCTTTTAACTGGGAGTAGGAAACCGGCTCAAAATCTCTTTCATTAGTAACTGGATTTTCAAAAACTGGAAAAGCGGCCGCTAACGGCGACCAGGTGCTGCCTTTTATAAAGTGACTCTTTCCTGCTGGCGGGCATGGCGGGGGGGGCGATGGGTGAGGGCCAGCTCCGTTTCCTCTTCCTGGCTGCTGCGGTACTCCCACCCCTAGGGGGCGCCACCCCCCATATCTGTCTGCCTCGTGCTCCGCCGCAGCCTCTTCTAACTCTTCACTATCAGCTGGATCGAGCTGCTCTCCCTCCTCCTCTAACATTTCTTCCTCTGAGTCACTCACAAGATTACTATATTCTTGGTCCCGCCCTTCCACATGTAGGGCTGAGAACCGGTTTGCTTTTAAAGAAGGGCATGGGGGTCTCCTTGAGACCCCCTCCTCCCTAAAACCATTCTCCTTTTGTGAGGGCTGCAGTCCCTCTTGCTTTAATTCTTTAGGATCCTTTTGTCTTTTTTCCCTTTTTCTTTTAGGCCTATTTTCCTCCCCCTTACTGTATGCTGACTCTGATAGACTATCCTGATGCCGTGTTAGTACTTTGCATCCTTCCTGGATTAAATCAAACCCTCCCTCCTCGAGGCAAGTGCGCACCATCAAAAAGACAAGCCACAAAGGAAGAAGCAATGCAAGCAACCAATAAATATCTAAATCTACAGTGAACAGCATACCGGGGGATATTTACCGACGTCCCCTCTCCGCGTGTTGAGTTCTGGCTCCGGTTTTCAGCCTCTCGCGCGGGTCCCGTCCCTGGTTCGTTCCCGGGTTTTGGCACCACTTGTAATTTAATTGTAGAGACCGTCTACTCGACCAGCGAGAAAGAACGACCACCACACCAGGAGTCTTCTCAGATCACGCTTTATTGGAGAGCCTTTTAGTTGTAGGAGAGCTTGGGCGCGAGAGAGCGTGCACCCGAAACATGGCCACTTATATAGGGAATTGGAACACGGGTCTTTCTATTGTTGGTCGCCTGCCTTTCACTGTCACCAGGTGTCATGGGATTGGCTGGGGACTCTACCTGGCTCGCGCACGCGCACAGCCCAGGTGTCCCGCCAAGCACTGTCTGGGGTGGTTACCTCAAAGCTGCAAGGGAGTGGGCAGAGTCTCGCCTCGGCTCCCTACAGTTCCCCCTTCTTTGTTTTATGGTGACAGGTAAGAGTAGAGGTTGGGCCTCTGTCTAAGACATTAATGAGAGGACCTTGCACTGGCCTTCGCCTGAGGGGCGCCTTCCCCAGTGATGACCAGGCCCGTCCGATGCCTTTTTTGCAGAGGTGGGATCTTGGGCATCAACCCACTTGCAACCCAGCATGCTCTTCTTGAGTAGATGAGAACCATCTCCTCAAGTGCAGTGCACTTGCCTTGCACCCTGTCCCAAATTGCAAATTGCATACCTGTCCTGGTGCAATGGGATCCCCTGATCCCTCGGGGTGCTAAGGCTATGCAGAACGGTAAGGCTTAACTGCCTCTTAGGGCCGACAGCCAAATCTGGGGTGAGGATCCACTCTCCAAAGCGGCTAATGCTTGCAAGATAACAACCTTGTCCCTTCTGGTTTGGGCTCGAAGGCGACAGACCAACCATAGGCAGACCACGCATCCTCCTAAGCAGCAGGCTAAAAACATTCCGACTCCCACCCACTCTTTGGAAAAGGACACCGCAGAGGCAATCCAGTCAGTAAATTGTAACAGCCCACAGCATCATTGGTTTAGCTATCACAGGGATTGCTCTTAGCACTGTTGCTAACAGCAGGAAGATCAGCTGCATCTTCAAGAGGGGGTTCTGCTGCAGTCTCCACCGGCCTGGTCAGTCTCGTTGGCACCCAGTGAGGTACTTCTTGACTCTGTGGAAAAACACAAACAGCTCCCCTGGATCTCGTTATTACCGGATCCGGTCCATACCATTTATTATTAATAACATCCTTCCACATAACCATGTCTTTAGTATCCATGGAGTCTCTTGTCATATGCCGATCTGTGGCAGACTGATCGTTGTCATTTAGAATTAAAAAATTAAGGGTAAAGAGCGCAAGAGAAAGTCTTTCCCTGGGGGACGCGGACTCAGCAATTCCCCCTTTTTGCTTTTGAAGCATTTCTTTTATGCTTCGATTAGCTCTTTCCACTATACCTTGTCCTTGAGGATTGTAGGGCAATCCGGTGGTGTGGGCAACCTGCATTTGTGCGCAAAAGGCGCAAAAACCATGGGAAGTATAAGCAGGGCCATTATCTGTCTTAAGTCTAAGGGGCTTTCCCCAAGCTGCCCAAGCTTCTAAGCAGTGTATTCTGACGTGAGACACCTTTTCTCCTGCCAAAGGTGTGGCATGAATGACACCAGAAAAGGTGTCCACAGACACATGTAAATATTTCAACTTACCAAATTCCGTCAGATGAGAAACATCCATTTGCCATAGGGCGTTTGGTCTCAACCCCCTGGGGTTTACCCCCACATGGGGAGGATGAAGAAAGGTAACACAAGATTTACAGGCTTTAACAATATCTCTTGCCACATGCCTGGACAAATTATATCTTTTCCTGAGGGTATTAGCAGGTACATGATACAATCTATGAAAGTCTTTTGCCAATTCTACAGGATCAGCAGCAACCAGAGCCACAGCCCAAGTTGCCTGGTCCACCAGGGGATTACACTTTGCCATCGGGCCCGGCAACATAGAGTGGGAACAAATATGTCCAATATAAAAAGAGTGTTTTCTGTTTAAGATAAGGGATTGAATCTGTAACAAAACATTAGAAATTGTACTGGCCTGCTTAACTGAAGCAGCAACTTCAAGAGAAGCAACAGCATTTACAACATATAATGAATCAGAAAATAAATTAAAAGGTTGATCAAATCTTTTAAAAACTTCAAGCACAATTAAACATTCAACAGCCTGTGGGGCATTCGGCCGAAAATTAAAGACTACCGGCAGTTTGTGTCCTTGAACAAAAAAGGCACATTGTCCAGATTTTGATCCATCCGTAAAGATGGTCAGAGCATCAACCAAGGGCTCCTTTGAAGTGACAACAGGAAAATACACTAAATTTTTGTTAACTATGGCAAGCAGAGGATGCTTAGGATAATGATTATCAATTACATTTGGAAATGAGCAAACAAGAATTGCCCACATATCCACTGTGGCTGCTAAAATTTCAACTTGTTCACGGGTGTATGGAATAATTAATTTATCTGGAATTTTTGCAAAGTGCATCAAGCAATACTTTATACCCAAAATTGCCTTTTTTTTTCTTTTTTTTCTCTTTTTTTTTTTTCAGACCAAAATTGCCTGTTTAGCCACTAATTCAGGAAAATATTGAAGTTTTTGCTCCCACAGAATCATAGCATTAATAGTTAGCCTTTGAAGCAAGGCAGTGGTATAATTGGCCATCACTCCATAAGTCCTGACTGCCTCAACTAAATCTTTTAACTGGGAGTAGGAAACCGGCTCAAAATCTCTTTCATTAGTAACTGGATTTTCAAAAACTGGAAAAGCGGCCGCTAACGGCGACCAGGTGCTGCCTTTTATAAAGTGACTCTTTCCTGCTGGCGGGCATGGCGGGGGGGCCGATGGGTGAGGGCCAGCTCCGTTTCCTCTTCCTGGCTGCTGCGGTACTCCCACCCCTAGGGGGCGCCACCCCCCATATCTGTCTGCCTCGTGCTCCGCCGCAGCCTCTTCTAACTCTTCACTATCAGCTGGATCGAGCTGCTCTCCCTCCTCCTCTAACATTTCTTCCTCTGAGTCACTCACAAGATTACTATATTCTTGGTCCCGCCCTTCCACATGTAGGGCTGAGAACCGGTTTGCTTTTAAAGAAGGGCATGGGGGTCTCCTTGAGACCCCCTCCTCCCTAAAACCATTCTCCTTTTGTGAGGGCTGCAGTCCCTCTTGCTTTAATTCTTTAGGATCCTTTTGTCTTTTTTCCCTTTTTCTTTTAGGCCTATTTTCCTCCCCCTTACTGTATGCTGACTCTGATAGACTATCCTGATGCCGTGTTAGTACTTTGCATCCTTCCTGGATTAAATCAAACCCTCCCTCCTCGAGGCAAGTGCGCACCATCAAAAAGACAAGCCACAAAGGAAGAAGCAATGCAAGCAACCAATAAATATCTAAATCTACAGTGAACAGCATACCGGGGGATATTTACCGACGTCCCCTCTCCGCGTGTTGAGTTCTGGCTCCGGTTTTCAGCCTCTCGCGCGGGTCCCGTCCCTGGTTCGTTCCCGGGTTTTGGCACCACTTGTAGCGACCGTCTACTCGACCAGCGAGAAAGAACGACCACCACACCAGGAGTCTTCTCAGATCACGCTTTATTGGAGAGCCTTTTAGTTGTAGGAGAGCTTGGGCGCGAGAGAGCGTGCACCCGAAACATGGCCACTTATATAGGGAATTGGAACACGGGTCTTTCTATTGTTGGTCGCCTGCCTTTCACTGTCACCAGGTGTCATGGGATTGGCTGGGGACTCTACCTGGCTCGCGCACGCGCACAGCCCAGGTGTCCCGCCAAGCACTGTCTGGGGTGGTTACCTCAAAGCTGCAAGGGAGTGGGCAGAGTCTCGCCTCGGCTCCCTACAGTTCCCCCTTCTTTGTTTTATGGTGACAGGTAAGAGTAGAGGTTGGGCCTCTGTCTAAGACATTAATGAGAGGACCTTGCACTGGCCTTCGCCTGAGGGGCGCCTTCCCCAGTGATGACCAGGCCCGTCCGATGCCTTTTTTGCAGAGGTGGGATCTTGGGCATCAACCCACTTGCAACCCAGCATGCTCTTCTTGAGTAGATGAGAACCATCTCCTCAAGTGCAGTGCACTTGCCTTGCACCCTGTCCCAAATTGCAAATTGCATACCTGTCCTGGTGCAATGGGATCCCCTGATCCCTCGGGGTGCTAAGGCTATGCAGAACGGTAAGGCTTAACTGCCTCTTAGGGCCGACAGCCAAATCTGGGGTGAGGATCCACTCTCCAAAGCGGCTAATGCTTGCAAGATAACAACCTTGTCCCTTCTGGTTTGGGCTCGAAGGCGACAGACCAACCATAGGCAGACCACGCATCCTCCTAAGCAGCAGGCTAAAAACATTCCGACTCCCACCCACTCTTTGGAAAAGGACACCGCAGAGGCAATCCAGTCAGTAAATTGTAACAGCCCACAGCATCATTGGTTTAGCTATCACAGGGATTGCTCTTAGCACTGTTGCTAACAGCAGGAAGATCAGCTGCATCTTCAAGAGGGGGTTCTGCTGCAGTCTCCACCGGCCTGGTCAGTCTCGTTGGCACCCAGTGAGGTACTTCTTGACTCTGTGGAAAAACACAAACAGCTCCCCTGGATCTCGTTATTACCGGATCCGGTCCATACCATTTATTATTAATAACATCCTTCCACATAACCATGTCTTTAGTATCCATGGAGTCTCTTGTCATATGCCGATCTGTGGCAGACTGATCGTTGTCATTTAGAATTAAAAAATTAAGGGTAAAGAGCGCAAGAGAAAGTCTTTCCCTGGGGGACGCGGACTCAGCAATTCCCCCTTTTTGCTTTTGAAGCATTTCTTTTATGCTTCGATTAGCTCTTTCCACTATACCTTGTCCTTGAGGATTGTAGGGCAATCCGGTGGTGTGGGCAACCTGCATTTGTGCGCAAAAGGCGCAAAAACCATGGGAAGTATAAGCAGGGCCATTATCTGTCTTAAGTCTAAGGGGCTTTCCCCAAGCTGCCCAAGCTTCTAAGCAGTGTATTCTGACGTGAGACACCTTTTCTCCTGCCAAAGGTGTGGCATGAATGACACCAGAAAAGGTGTCCACAGACACATGTAAATATTTCAACTTACCAAATTCCGTCAGATGAGAAACATCCATTTGCCATAGGGCGTTTGGTCTCAACCCCCTGGGGTTTACCCCCACATGGGGAGGATGAAGAAAGGTAACACAAGATTTACAGGCTTTAACAATATCTCTTGCCACATGCCTGGACAAATTATATCTTTTCCTGAGGGTATTAGCAGGTACATGATACAATCTATGAAAGTCTTTTGCCAATTCTACAGGATCAGCAGCAACCAGAGCCACAGCCCAAGTTGCCTGGTCCACCAGGGCATTACACTTTGCCATCGGGCCCGGCAACATAGAGTGGGAACAAATATGTCCAATATAAAAAGAGTGTTTTCTGTTTAAGATAAGGGATTGAATCTGTAACAAAACATTAGAAATTGTACTGGCCTGCTTAACTGAAGCAGCAACTTCAAGAGAAGCAACAGCATTTACAACATATAATGAATCAGAAAATAAATTAAAAGGTTGATCAAATCTTTTAAAAACTTCAAGCACAATTAAACATTCAACAGCCTGTGGGGCATTCGGCCGAAAATTAAAGACTACCGGCTGTTTGTGTCCTTGAACAAAAAAGGCACATTGTCCAGATTTTGATCCATCCGTAAAGATGGTCAGAGCATCAACCAAGGGCTCCTTTGAAGTGACAACAGGAAAATACACTAAATTTTTGTTAACTATGGCAAGCAAAGGATGCTTAGGATAATGATTATCAATTACATTTGGAAATGAGCAAACAAGAATTGCCCACATATCCACTGTGGCTGCTAAAATTTCAACTTGTTCACGGGTGTATGGAATAATTAATTTATCTGGAATTTTTGCAAAGTGCATCAAGCAATACTTTATACCCAAAATTGCCTTTTTTTTTCTTTTTATTCTCTTTTTTTTTTTTCAGACCAAAATTGCCTGTTTAGCCACTAATTCAGGAAAATATTGAACAGTTTTTGCTCCCACAGAATCATAGCATTAATAGTTAGCCTTTGAAGCAAGGCAGTGGTATAATTGGCCATCACTCCATAAGTCCTGACTGCCTCAACTAAATCTTTTAACTGGGAGTAGGAAACCGGCTCAAAATCTCTTTCATTAGTAACTGGATTTTCAAAAACTGGAAAAGCGGCCGCTAACGGCGACCAGGTGCTGCCTTTTATAAAGTGACTCTTTCCTGCTGGCGGGCATGGCGGGGGGGCCGATGGGTGAGGGCCAGCTCCGTTTCCTCTTCCTGGCTGCTGCGGTACTCCCACCCCTAGGGGGCGCCACCCCCCATATCTGTCTGCCTCGTGCTCCGCCGCAGCCTCTTCTAACTCTTCACTATCAGCTGGATCGAGCTGCTCTCCCTCCTCCTCTAACATTTCTTCCTCTGAGTCACTCACAAGATTACTATATTCTTGGTCCCGCCCTTCCACATGTAGGGCTGAGAACCGGTTTGCTTTTAAAGAAGGGCATGGGGGTCTCCTTGAGACCCCCTCCTCCCTAAAACCATTCTCCTTTTGTGAGGGCTGCAGTCCCTCTTGCTTTAATTCTTTAGGATCCTTTTGTCTTTTTTCCCTTTTTCTTTTAGGCCTATTTTCCTCCCCCTTACTGTATGCTGACTCTGATAGACTATCCTGATGCCGTGTTAGTACTTTGCATCCTTCCTGGATTAAATCAAACCCTCCCTCCTCGAGGCAAGTGCGCACCATCAAAAAGACAAGCCACAAAGGAAGAAGCAATGCAAGCAACCAATAAATATCTAAATCTACAGTGAACAGCATACCGGGGGATATTTACCGACGTCCCCTCTCCGCGTGTTGAGTTCTGGCTCCGGTTTTCAGCCTCTCGCGCGGGTCCCGTCCCTGGTTCGTTCCCGGGTTTTGGCACCACTTGTAGCGACCGTCTACTCGACCAGCGAGAAAGAACGACCACCACACCAGGAGTCTTCTCAGATCACGCTTTATTGGAGAGCCTTTTAGTTGTAGGAGAGCTTGGGCGCGAGAGAGCGTGCACCTGAAACATGGCCACTTATATAGGGAATTGGAACACGGGTCTTTCTATTGTTGGTCGCCTGCCTTTCACCGTCACCAGGTGTCATGGGATTGGCTGGGGACTCTACCTGGCTCGCGCACGCGCACAGCCCAGGCGTCCCACCAAGCACCGTCTGGGGTGGTTACCTCAAAGCTGCAAGGGAGTGAGCGGAGTCTCGCCTCGGCTCCCTACATTTAATCATTATTAATCCAGGAAAATCTTATTATATTAGCTGTAAGGATTGTATTTTTACTCATTGTCTTACTTCTTCTCTGGATAAAACTTTTCTGTAATTTTAATTTTAAAATGACCTTCATATGTAATGTTATGTGTAGATCTATGAAATGACCCTTGGTTTAAAAATTCCACTTTACATATGCTGAAAAGTCTGGATTTTATGTTGCAGCCAAAACGCTTTGTTGCGGCCTTGATTTTAGGAATAAGTGCTTAAATAACAATAATTAGCTCTTTAGCGATTTCTACAGCAGCCTTAGTAAATGAAGTAAACACTGTTCATTTTGTTACTGATTTAAGCAAAAATGTTTCATTAGCCCTAGCAAAAAAATAAATTATAGATAAAATGTTAGAAATGAAAATAAATGCTCTGGAGGAAGTGGTTTTGTCTCTAGGTCAGGAAGTTCAAAATTAAAAAAAAATAACTCTCAGTTAAATGTCATGCTAGTTTTAAATATATCTGTTACTGCTCTAAAATATAACTTTTCTTTTAATTGGAATGCCACCAAAAATCATTTGTGAGGAGTTTGGAGAGATAAAGATATCTCTCATGTTATGGAGGCTTTACAAGACAAAAGTTAGTAAAGCTCATTTAGATGTAAAAAAATTACAATCTTTGGCAGCATTATTTAAGCATAACTTGGAGGCCCTCAGTCCTCTGGATTGGATTCATGTAATAATTATAATTGCCATTGTCATATGAATTCTCCCAATTCTTATTCTTATATTTCCAGTCATTTTCCGGATGATCTTTAGATTTGTCTCTTCTGTGCACCAAGACATTCATGAGCTTCAATTAAAAAATTAAAAAAGTAAGAAATTCCATGACCTCTGACTTTGTTGAAAAAAAATTATGAAGGAATTAGCCTAACTCCGAATACACCCCATTTTACTGCCAGAGCTGGGATTAGAACTCAGGTCTTGGTAACTCTGTTGCACTGTGGGAGAAGGGGAAGATCATCATCCTTGAAGACTACATGTTCAGGCCTGCTCCGAGTGCCTGAATTGAAGCCTAACACTGGCAAAAATCATATGCCCACCTATTTTACACATAGGATCTCTATTTACATACATATGTTGAATTCATCATGCTTTCAGTTTAGTTATTTATTTTATTGTGTCTTAGTCAGAGATGCATTTTGTAGTTTATTGAGTATGATGATAGATATAAATGTGCTGACATGCATGACAACCTATTCCTATGTCTATAGAGTTGCCTATGCCTTGTCCATCTTAGATGAGACCCAGGACTTTCACAGGACTGGAAAGCATGTGAACTGATGTACTGCTCACATCAGGATTCATGTTTTGACAGTGTTGTGATTTGAACTCAGAACCTAGCAGGCCCAATTGGTGAAAAGGCCAAGGTGAGGACACTGGCCTGTGAGCAACTGAGGAGCTAGACCGTTTCCAGGACCTGACATTGTGCACCAGGGAGGGCCAGGATGGGCATAAATTCATAATTTAAACATAGGATCTGTATTGATATACATGTGTGGACAGCATCTTGCATTCGGTGCACTTCTCCTTAATTTGTGTCTAATTCATGGAGATATTGTGTATTTTACTGAATATGGTGACAGGTATTACTGTGCTGACATGGATGTCAACCTGTTCCCATGGCTATAGAGTTGCCTATATAGCATGTACCATTCCTAGCTGAGAAGCAGGACTTTCACAGTACAGGAAAAGAGGAGGATCACTTGGCTTCTCACATCAGTATTCATCTTTTGACAGTGCTGGGATTTGAACTCAAGGCCTAGCAAACCCAAGTGATGAATGGGTCATGGTGATTACTCCAGCCTGTGAGCCAAAAGAGGGTTAGGTCCATCTTGGGACCTGAGATCGAGCCCTGCCCGGGCTGGCTTTGAACCGTGATCCTCAGATCTCAGCCTCCCGAGTAGATAGGATTACAGGCATGAGCCACTGGCTCCCAGCACTAATATAATTTCTATGTACTCCTTTTTATGCGCCTGACACAAGTCTGTTTCATGTACTCATCACTGGTCACATAGTCTTAAACAACTTTTTACAAAGTATGTTTTTTCCCCATAGTGTTTTCATATTGGTCCTCTCCATCAACAAATTACTGTTCCTTGTAAGTGTGCAGAGGGAAGAGCTCAGACAGAAATTCTAGTATCATTATTTACTCACTACATTGACTTTTGGCCTTATATTTCTCATCTATAAATGGATGTAATCTACCAGAAATATTGAAGAATACTTTGCTTTCTCCTAGAGCAATTAAAAAGAAAAGTGGAGTCTTTACATTTTGCACATTAGCTTAC